>NC_056740.1:134348056-134375556 GCF_019279795.1 Protopterus annectens
TTTTTTGCTATGCACATGTTTGCCTGTGTTTAAGGTATCTTGATTCCTTCCTGTTGTTATGTCAACACAGCTACCCGGCTATGTACTCTCACTACTGCTTGTGACCATTATGGTTGGCACCTTTTCCAATGCCCATGGTGGGACATGTTTTGTGGAAACTTCGGATTTTGCAGGACAACACATACCCACGGCAAGTGGAGTTGACAGAACTTCACTTGTTTGCCATACTATATGCTTATTCTATTAGCATTTGGGTTCCTTATTCAGTTTCTTATGCCATGTATGTGTTTCATATACAAATTATATGTTTTATGCTACTATTACATGTATATTGCGGGAATATTTTTGGCAGGGAATCTCAGGTCATTTTCCATTTTTTCGAGTTTTGCAGGGACACAACTGTCCAATGAGGGACTGTCCATGGCACATTGGGACAGCTGGTAACCCTGGTGACCATGCCCATGTCGCTACTGGGGTTGCCACCTTTTCCAGTTGCCAAGGTGGGATATTTCCGGGACTCACATCTGATTTTACAGGCTGACACATACACACGGTCACTATATAGCATAGAACTTCACTTGTTTGCCTAAATAAAAGGTTATTGTTGTGGCAGTTTGGTTGCTTATTCTGTTTCTTGTGACATTTAGGTATTTCAGTTACAGAAATAACCAATTCATGCAACCATTACATTAAATACGGGATATCATTATGTCCTACAATCTTAGCACATTTGCCATTTTAATATTTTTTTCGGGACACAACTGCCCATAGAGGACTGCCTCGGAAAGTGGGACAGGTGGTAACCTTAGTCGCTACTCCTATGTCGGTGCGGCGCGCTGACATGCTGCGGTACACCTTCTCTGAGTATAACCACTGACGGTGCATTGCGGGACAAATGCGGTCTTATGCGTATCCTTTGCTCCTTGGACGGGTACACTTAAGCCTTCGTGGGTTGTATTTGCTTCTCCGTTTAGTTGGGACGGGTACTATGTTGCATACTCTACGTGCGTTTCATTCTGCACGGGCCCTGGCTGCTGCCATTACTATTATGGGTGGACCGTGGCAGTCAGCACATTAGGTTGCTCACCGCATGCCGGCTTAGCCACGCCTCCGGACGCATCCTACTTGGGCTCGCTCACGTACACTACGCACGTGTCTGTGGTTGCGGCGCACTCTCATTAATATGCATATGGCGCTACTACGCCGGCTATTCACTGCACTGCCGGCGCAGCCCTTACGCCGGCCTTGCGCCGAACTTCATGAATCCCGGGGATCGTGTATAATTTAAATATGTTCCATAATGTATATTTATGTATGTATTTATGTAATACTGGGAAAACATGAGTGTTGTTTGTTTATCTCTTAGTAGCTTTTTTGGGGTCAGCAGCAAAAATTTGGCAGACTTTAAAAATTCCCTAAAAAAATACTATGTCAGAAATATTTGGTGAGCAAATGGGTGTAACTAAGGAAATATTTTTTGAGCTGTGATACGGGATCTGAATTGCCTAGAGACAGTAAGATCTTAGTAAGTTTAATTCTGGTAGATGCCAAAAAAAAAAAAAAAACACAGTTACTCCCAACATTTGTACGATATTAAGAAACTGAATGAGTCTAATTGCTTTGGCATAACATGTTGAATTAAATGACACTGTCAGTTTATGGTATTATGGTTGATTTGAATACATATTAGGGGAGGTGATGTTTTAAACAAAACAAGAAAGTGTGTGAATATGAATGGATTAGTAGGCTGAATGCTATGCATACCCCTGGCATTAATGACTATTGTTCCCTTAAACTTGTTTAAAGAAAAGAGGTTTGCTTCACTAATTATGTGTGGATTGAATTGCTGTATTAATTGAAATTTTTTTATATATATATATATATATATATATATATATATATATATATATATATATATATACAATGTATTTTTTGGATTTCTTTTGATACTTGAAAAAGCATTGTTTACGTAAAATCTTGTATTTTATTTTGTTAAATATATTTGTTGTGTTCTATATCCGTTTGCTATTTATTTTTAACTGCATCTGAAGTATTGAATATTGTAACAGAGACAAAAGAACTAGAAGTGGGATTTTTAGAAAAGGGTAGGAGCAAACTACATAAAAAATGTAAATTATGAGAATGTTTTAGAGGAGGAAGGAGGTTTGAGGGAAGGCAGGAATTTATCAATTTATGTAAGGTTGGATTGATAATTGTACAAAAGTATGTATGTGATGTGTAATATTTGTAACTGTGAACACTTTATATAAAAAACTATGTTACAGTATATAACTGTATGTTTTCCTATGTCTTAAGTGATAATTTAGTAAAGGTGCTAAAAAACTCAAGTTACGTTCTCAAAGTTCAAACAAATGTTCATATGTCTAAAATCATAAGTGTTACTAAATAAGTGTAAATAGCAAACTATTCAGCATGAACTAATGTTTACAGTGGTCACATTCACTAGATAATGTTGTTGTTGTTGTTTGTCTTTCGGCTTTTCCCAGTAAGGGGTCGCCACAGCAGAACTCCGGTCCGCTAATGATTGGCAGTAGACTTTTACGAAACGATGAGGTGCCAGCTCGACGCTCAACCTTCAACGAAGGCATGCCCATTTACACACGCATGTCTTTTGAATGCAATCCAACCGCGGGGAGGACATGCAGACTCCACACAGAAGGCACTCCCAAGCCCAGCCGAGAATCGAACGGGAGAAACTCTTGCTGTGAGGTAACAATGCTAGCGCCATACCACCACGACATTACAATTACTGGTAATGTAAGTAGCCTAAAATGCAAAATCATGTTCATACTGTCTTAAAGCCAAAATAATTTTAGTCATGGCACAAGGACATCCTTATCATAAGCTACTTATATAAATAATTATGGAAATACTCCCATCGCAGACTGTTACAAATTAACCCGGTAACCTTACTATCTCATGCATTATATAACAATGAAATGTAAAAAATGAACATAGGGATTGTGGGTATATGAGATGTAGACAGTGCTGAAAAAGCATTCATCATAACTGCTTAAAAGTGATGAAACCACTCCCTACACTGCCCAGATAATGCACCAGCTCTAAAAATTGCTATGCATACCAGAACACCAAGCAACACTATTGCCTTGACCTTTTCCTCTTACTCAGAGTTACAGGGGCCTGCTTCAAAATAACAGTTAAATGTGAATACATACATTATAAAACTTTTTCCCTCCTTGTCCTTGTAAGAATTCTTACTTATTGCAACCTATTACAGGTAAATTCTCTGGTGCGTGGTACATCATTTCTGTTTCTTGTGTTCACTCAACTCATAGGTTTATATTTTGTTTATTTACTTTCTTTTTCATTTATGTCTTTAGTATTTTTAATTAAAATATGTTTGACTTCCTAACAAGTAAACATAATACCATTCTTTGCTGTGAATGCAACAAATTTTTTTATGCACCCAAAAAACACTGGTGTCTTTCACTGTCAAACCACACAGCTCAGAAATTATATGTAAATAATTCCTCTTACAAAACAGACAAGCTTTCAGACCATTACAAAAATAAAAAAATGTTAAATACTTGCGTGCTTTGAGTTCTTATGAAACCACTAAACCTCTGAGGAATCTCATTTTTAAGAAGTCATACCATTTATTTAGATTTAGTACACCAAGACCCTTTCAGTACTGCAAAAATGGAACTTCTTGCTCCATCAAAATTTCTCTGCACACCCTTTCACTCAAGAAAAGCCTCAACACAAAATACTTACACACATGCATGCAGCAGTGGCATTCTAATTAATCTCAGTAAAAGCAAAACAAACAAACAAACACAGCAGTCACAGATCCACTTAAATTCAATTTAGGCTAGAAGACCAGTTTAAGCTCTGACTAGGAACTAAAGTCAAAAACTATAGTGGGTCTGGAAGTGTGGTGTACCTTGCTTTGTGACAAAACAATGAGGCCTGCAACTGAACAGAAAGCTACAAGCTGACAGACATGCAAAAAAGTTGTCAACAGTGAATCATACATAAAAAATCGTGCAGAGCATGAGAAATATAATTCAGAATACAAAAAAAATTGTGTAAAGCATGAGAAATATAATTCATAATACACAAAGAAAAATAAACACTCCCAAGAACAATCCAATAGGTTTATAGGAAAGTTTTAAGCCTAGCCAAGTTCCATCCTGCTGCCTGAATTACCCTATTCCACTTGGCATTACCCATGCCATGGTCAACAATTGTACATTACTCCCAATGAGAATAACCAAGATCACACCAAATATAGCTCTCAACCTTCCATCTCCAAACTGAGGAACACTAGTGCAGATAATATGGAACAATTGGTCAAAATATGGAACACATAGTAACAGCTCACCAACTAACAACAACTAGCAGGGTCCTGAAATAGTTAAAATATGCTAATTTTACTTCTAAAAACAGACGGGTTTAATGAATTCATAGTATTTCTTTTTTTGTCTATACAGCCTGAATATCAGCAGTGCTATTTTTGTAAAGATACATGTGTTGGTATGCATATGTCGCATTTAGGTTGGATACCTCCCTCAGCCCTACCCACACAGAGCCATTCCAGTGTCCGATTAGTCAACTGTTTAGCCACAGTTGCCATAAGCACTGTTGAAAAGTGTCAGTGTGCATGGTGCTTTACTTGTACAATGATTACTGAATTTTGGATTTAATTGAACACCTTTATATCAAATTTTCAATTAAAAAACAATTCTCACAAAGATAACAGACTTGGCATGAAAACTTCTGTGACTGAAAAGTCACATTCATTGTAACATCATTGAAAATCATGTTGAAAGAAAATGCATCCGGCCAGCAGCTCATTAATTTTACCTTTCGGCTCTATTAATAATAGACCCCTTGCACACATGTTTTGTACCACACAAAATCTCTTATTCACCTTCCTGAATGCATGAAATTAGAACATATAACTATATTGTATTCAGTCTATAAAACACCACACCGGGAACAATGGACCTATTAGCCTGGCGAGCCTGGTGTGCAAGGCCATGGAATGTATCATCATGGTACTCATAAACAAAGGCAGGGATTCAGTAATTCTCCATGTAAGACTAAATAAGTCGTACACAGAAACTGCATCCTAAGAGGAAGACATCAGTGCGCCATGCATATTCATGAGGGCGCGCTGACTCAACTCTAAGGCTAACACGGAGCGTGTACGACTGCAGGGGGCATGTCAAACTGCCGATCAGTCGAAGTATCCATGCCCCTGCAAGTGCCTAAATGATAGGGCAGGCTAACACAGAGCATGTACGACTGCAGGGGGCATGTCAAACTGCCAATCAGTCGAAGTATCCATGCCCCTGCAAGTGCCTAAATGATAGGGCAGTCTACCTCCACTAAGAGGACAGTCACTAATAGAGTCCCTCAGGGCTCAGTGTCGAGGCCTCTTCTGTTTGACATCTACTTTTCTTAAGTCAAGGCTATTATTAATGGACTTTGTTTGACCAAATTCACAGACACAATTGCAAATATGGTGTGCCATTGAATCCCCCACTGACACAAATACCCTCCTAGAGGGCCTGACACAAGCTAGTAAGTGGTGCAGGAGTCACAGTCTTATACTCTATGCTAAGAGGTGCATAATAATAGTGTATAATAATATCCTCCTTCAAGATAGCCTCCCCTGAAAATTACTACATCAGTAGTCAGGGATTTGGGAACACATGTAGATTGGGATTTGTACTTTGTCCATCATGTATCTATAGTAAGAAAATCAATCCATATTGCAGATCTTATAAACAATACCATGGCATCCAGGTCCAAAAGGATGTCATTAGTCTATTGTACTCTGCCCTCATAAGACCAATCATCAAATGCACCGTGCCCTCTGCCATGCACCTGACCAGGCATATGCAACAAATGGAGTGACCACAAAGATTCCTTACAAAAAAGAATAAGTGGTATTGAAAACAAGTCTACATGGACTACCTCAAAGTAGTGCCCTTATACTCGGTGTCTTACATGCTGCTGAGAGGTGACCTATACCTAGCATACAGAGCATTGTTTGATCCATCCTTAATGGACTTGCTCCATAGCAGCAAAAGAAATAGCACCAGAAACATCTAATCCAGGAACCAAAACCAAACCTACAACATGAATATGGCATGTTGGAGGGAAGGTATTTGTCTCAGAAGCTGCCCCTTCTTTGGTAAAGGCTTCTCATCCATGTGATGTAAAGTATAAAAATAATTATGAAAATGATCCCATCGCAGAGTGTTACAAATTAACCCAAAATGGTAACCTTAGTGTCTCATGCAATATATAACAATTAAATGTATAAAATGACCATGAGGATCATGGGTATATGACATGTAAACAGTGCTAAAAAAGCATTTATCAAAACTGCGTAAAGCCGATGAAACCACTCCCTACACTTCCCAGATAATGCACCAGCACTAAAAATTGCTATGCATACCAGAACACCTAGAAAAACTATTGCCTTGACCTTTTGCTCTTACTCTGAGAGTTACAGGTGCCGGCTTCAAAATAACAGTTAAATGCCATGAACATGTCACCACTGCACCCAATGACTGCAGATGATGACCTCCTCTTCAGCTAGTCCGGAACTGTGCCGTGGTTAACACTATACACCCTCATCTAAAATAGGTTGACAACATACCTCCTAACTGTCCAGATTTTTGCCAGGTATTTTAGCAG
This sequence comes from Protopterus annectens, assembly GCF_019279795.1. Classification (NCBI taxonomy): domain Eukaryota; kingdom Metazoa; phylum Chordata; order Ceratodontiformes; family Protopteridae; genus Protopterus; species Protopterus annectens. The sequence goes on from NC_056740.1 coordinate 134,354,753, forward strand.
GGTTTCTCATAAAAACTATCTTTTTCTGGACAAATCACCGAGAATGGAAGTCATTAAAAAATGACATATTAATGTTTCAGACTTCATATCCTAAACGTGTAATCAACTATTTGTTTGTAACAGCAATATTGAAAATATGCACATATTTTTAAAAGCCTGTGTAGCCCCCATTATACTCAGCTTTGTCCAGATTGCTTGAGCTAAGAGGTTGAGACATACAGAGGGCAAACATTAGTTATATGAAAATGTACACAGAGTCTGAATACTCAACTGACCAAGATATGATGTCCTAAGGCAGTGGCTTTTAAGTTATTACAGGAGACTAAACACGGAAAAATGCACAGTAACTGCAAACATTCTTTGCCACAATTTAAAGTATGGCAAAAATACCCAAAAATGCCATCTGTCATCAGCCATCTATGTTGCTGCACCAGTGAGTCTCTCTCGGCTAGTAATATTACAATAGGAAATGGATTGCAAACTGATAACAGGTTCATAGTTTATTTATTTACATTTGGTAACTAGGAAAGTCCTACTGGGTGGAAAAAAAAAACATTTTCCAAGGAGGCCCAGGGAGAAAAGGTCCCCAAAGTTACTGTTAAAAAAAGTTGCACATAGTTACTGAATATCTCTGCCAAAGAGGACATTCCCAGGAATGCAGCATCCACCTGCATAAGTAAAATTACAACGTACTCAGCCTGCCTGCAGAAATAAAATTAAAACGGAAACCTCTCACGGAGCACAGCCTACACAGCACAAGTAAAGGACTTCCTCTTGCATAACTAAAACCACACACAATGTATAATTAAAATTAAAAACAGACCTCCGGACTTAAAACCTCTCGACCATAAACTGAGCACAGGACCTCAACCTGCATAAATAAAATTAAAACTTCATCTTGCATGACTAAAACCATACACAATGTATAATTAAAATTAAAAACTGACCTCCGGACTTCATCCTGCATAACTAAAACCTTTCAACCATAAACGGATCACAGGACCTCAACCTGCATAAATAAAATTAAAACGGACCTCAGCCTGCATAACTAAAACCTCTCAGCCTGCATAACAACTAAAAATGTAGCATGTATAACAAACGGAGCACATAAATGAGAAAAGCAAAACCAACATTGATATAATCTCTCTCCTTACTATCACCATAAACGGATCTTCCTTCCATATTGGAGTCTTGGGGGAAAATCTCTCATTTCTCCTTACTGTGACTCTTCCAACAGATTGATGCAAAGCAGCAATTGCATTTCCATGCACTTTTGGGTTTGAATTGACCGGGAATGGAATGTTAGCATGCAATGCACGCATTGGTCCACCTACAGCTCTTAGCACTTTTAATTCCTCTGTGGCAAAATCACATCAATTTGAAAAAAATACACAGGGATCGGAGGAAAAATAACTGCTTTAATTGGATATTTGTTGTGACTGGTATGTACATTTCTAAGAGGGACAAAAGAATGAAATACAGACAGTAAACACGGTCACTTAGTATGGAGGCTAGCCAGCACCCTCCCCCCAAAGTGTTTACATTGATTCTCTCTGAAACAGTTCACAGTACATCTCAGACTGAGACAAAGTACTGGCATTAGCTGATGTCACGAACACACCTGTAGGCTGGTGATGTCTGGTAATATCAACAACTATAAATGTAAAGTAGTACTAAAATAAGAAAAACAAATACAGCCTGGTGGGGGGGAAATACGCCGTAAATGTAATAAAACGAATGGCTGTATCAAAAGGAGGCTGCAACATTCCACATTGCTTTTTGATACAGCTGTTAGTCTTTATTTTAAAAGCAAAGCAGTAGTAAAGGGAAAGAGAACAGCAATACAGGAATTCGGTTGCCATTACCACGTGCACCAACTCAGAAACAACACCGCAGCAAAGGACAAACAAATTCAGAAGTTTACAACTGCAAACAAATAAAAAAAGCAAGTAAAACCATGGAAATACAATATAAATAATAAAGTGAATCGCTGTATGGAAGAGATTTTAATATTCCAGAATGCTGAAAAAAATCTACTGATAACTGCTTTCATATTAAAGTCTCTTTTATACAACCATTCATTTTATTATTGGTAAAGGTAAAGCAATAAAGGGATGGACATCAGGGATTATCGTAGCAACACTTGATGAAACATAAAACAAGTAAATAATTTTAAAAGAGAGACTATCGTACTCACCAATTTGTAAGCAAAGTGAAAGGCTTCTGTAGTGAGATGTACACAAGTTGTTCCAATGCCAAAACACAGCGTACTGAAAACGAAAGCTACAAAATAACTTTCCTACCTTCAGCAGCTGTGTTTGCGCACTCAACGAGTGGGGGAAGGCCAAGGGAGCTGTTACATCACAAAATGGGTGGGTTTGACTGCTTAATTTAGGATTAGAGGCCGGCCGTGGTGATGTCACATTTGGGGGAGGAAAGTGGTTAGAAAAAGTACCTGAACTGCCAGGCCTTGATGACGTGATTAAATAGGGGACTTGAACAAGCTTTACTGCATCGTGAGAACATGTATTTGATAAACCGTCGCACTATGCTAAGGTGTGTTCTAATTAGAGAAATACGGTGAATTATAAATATTTTAAACGCCTCAATGTTGTTGTTTTATGGAGAGAACTGTAAATAGGGAGCAAAACGACTGAGAGGTTGAGGAATGCTGTATAGAAACCCGTTGTACTCCTTTAAGTAAAGAGACTCCACAGATCAGAGGAGTCAACCAATCAGCTGACACTACCCTTCCTAAAGAAAATGTCATTTTGAATGAGAAATCAGAAGCCAAATGAAAAAGTAATACTCTTTTTAGCACTAGATGTCGCTGCAGCCTTAAATTCAACAAGTACAGCCAGTGAAAATAAAACTGGAGCACACATTAATACACCATTGAAATTAAACCAGCTGGACAAAACACCACAAAGCTAGGGTTTTCAGCTAATGCACAGGAATCTACAAACCACAGGCAGTCGGTTTTTCAAGTGTTGCCATCGAACTCAACATACCAATCAGGAAGGAAGGAGAGAACACCGATTCAGCAGAGATCGTATAAAGAGGAAGGGACTACAGGACTCGCCAGGCAGCAAGAAGGGTTATATAATAGTGTACTGCCTCGCGGGCGGTACTGCGCAGCTTGGGGCGTGGTATACTTTGATTGACAGGTAACCTGCTATAGCGCCGCCCCTCGCTGGCGCTACTACGACGAAATACAGTGGAATTTTTAATAGTTTATTTTATTTCATTTTGTTTTATTTTCATCAGAACGTGGAATATATCGGATATACATTGGAATTTTTCTTATTTTATTACTTTACTGTATATTACTTTGTGACGGACAGAACTGTTTTGGATCTTAAGAAATACTCGTATTTCTGTTAGTGTTTTTAAGCCAAGATTGTAGTGTAAATAGCCCACACACAATAGGACATCTGAGTGGTTTACTTATTGAAAATAAAATATTTAATAAAAATTCTTTATGGTTCAGTTGTCTTGTGGTTTGGACAGATTTGCAGGTTATGGATGTTTGCTATGCCCATGCCACATGTTGATGTGGGTGTTTTGAAACTGAGTGGGCAACCTTAAGTGCCAATAATTCCCAAAAGGGTGTGTAGTCCTTTGTCTTCAGAGGTAATATGAGCAATTTAAATGTGCTCTTTTTGTAATTTTTACAAATGTCTGTAACCCCATAGCTCAGTATAATTTGCTCCCTATCTGATAAAATCCACTTAAATGCCTACAATTTGCTGCCAAAGCAATTGTATATTCAGTGTTCTTGTAAATCGCTCCATCTCAGCATGATATGTTCCTAATATATGTCCCTAATATATAGAAGAAATCTGTTTTAACCCCATTGCATAAAGATGGGAATTCCTATGATTTATCAGTAATTCTTAGATGTAATGGTTTCAACAATGTCTTGTGCTTTACTGTTAGTAGGAAAGATGGGCAGCACCTCTAATACTCTAACGTAGTTCTCCTACTGAACAATCAGTCAAATGGTTCCATGAACAGTCAGAATACCGAGCCAATAGTATAGGTGTCCCACAAGGATCCATTCTTGGCTCCCTACTGTAACATTTTCATAAATGACTTTCGTAAAGTTGTTATTACAAAGTAAACATTTAATATGCAGATTCCACAATTTTCTCCTCTGACAACTTCTCTGATCTCCTCAGAGTCTCACAACTCGTTTCATCCATTGAATTTTGGCAAAATGATTTTCAATATTCTGTTGAACCACAACAAAAATCCAAACTGTACCAGTCTGTACAAAACCACCACGCAGACTTTAAAATATTTTCAGAGTAGACAAACTGAACTAGTAAAATTCTCAAAACTATTGTGTATAACTATCGATTGTAAGCTGACATTTGAATGTATTAACACAAACCCATTTTAAACTAGATAAACTTTACCATCAAACTTTATCTTGACATGAATACCAAAACTGGCCACTCTACTCATTTCTTCCATTCTGTATTGAAGTCCTCTTTTTAACCGAACTCCATTCAACCCTTTTTAATAAGCTCCAAGCATTTTATTATAGCTAAATTTGCCTCTGGCCTGTCCAGCTGCACACACCATTGCCATTTTTTTTTTTTTGCTCCACTCTAAAAAAAAAAAAAAGGGTCCGTGAGTCAGGATTTTTGATTGGCTCGTATACCGGTGTACGAGCCAATCAGAAACGCACAAAGCGGACACTTTTCTGTCCAGTGCGGAACATCAAGCAGTTCCGCATTGAACAGAGCTCCGTTTTTGATTGGCTCGTATACCGGTGTACGAGCCAATCAAAAACGTGCACAGCAGACACTTTCCTGTCCAATGAAAGGGTTACCATAATAACCATAATACATCAAGCAGTTCCGCATTGAACAGAGCTCCGTCTTTGATTGGCTCGTATACCGGTGTACGAGCTAATCAAAAAAATAACAACACGAAGGTAAAACAACTCCGAAGTAGGGACGGCTGGTTTTGAAAATACTGCAATTTGTCCGGGTTTTAAAACCTGGACAAATAGCAGAATTTTCAAAAACAGCCCCGACAGGAGTCCGAAAAAGAGGACGTGTCCAGGGAAACAAAACCTGGACGTATGGTAACGTTAGACAAAGCTACAAACAATAGTTAGTATGGAATACTTCTTTAAGAGACCTTACAGAAGATGAACAATCTGTCTTAAATAAAGCTCTTTCATTTATCCCAACATTTTTGATGCATTAAGTAAAACTAACAAACGCAATAAGTTGCATAATATGACTAAGAGAGAGTATGAAGCAATGAGATGTTTACAGTCTGATGAAACTATTGTTATTAAATCAGCTGATAAGGGGGAGCAGGAGCGGCCTTAGGTCAACTGGTGCCCCTAGGCAAAAGGGCTCCACGGCACCCCCCACCACACTATCTGGTGCCCCCATCCTCGTCTGCCTACACCAAATAAATACTGGAAAAGCACCCCTGCTGCAGCGGCACCCTAGGCGGCCACCTAGTTGGCCTATGCCTAAAGCCGGCTGTGGGGAGACCCAATTGTGGTAATGGACAGCCAATACTCTGTCGCATATCGTCTACTCAGAGGCGATCTCTGCTTAACATACAAGGTCACATCAAACCCAGAGCTGTTGGACATGCTACACTTAAAGAAATCCCTCAGAGCCACACGCTCCAGGGATCTAAACCTGGTCATCACAATAAACAAAATATGCTGGAGGGATAGGTTCCTGACCCAGAAACTCCCTAGACTCTGGAATAAACTGCCCATACATAGGTTCATAGGTTCATACTAGGCTATCTTCCCTAGGGCATTTATAAGCCTAGCCAGAATGTGTTTGGCTTTCGCCACCCCTTTTAAATTTATTTTGCTATGCCCTTTTTCGAAGTTAGTATACTGTGCCTCTGTCTAACAGTGACACAGAAGTGATACCCGGGGAACACCTACGATCTCCCATCCACTCATCAAGATTCCTCTTTAAGAGAGTCAGTGAGAGACTCTGCCTAACCTGGACTGGGATTTTATTCCAGAGTGAAGGGAGCCTCTGGGTTATGAATCTGTCCCTCCAGCATGTCCTATTTATTTCAGTGCTGAGGTTCAAGTCTCTCGAGCCCGTAGCTCGATGGGATTTGGATTTTCTGAGGTACAGCATGTCCATTAATTCCGGGTTGGACATGGCTTTATACGTCAGGTACAGATCACCTCTGAACAGGCGGTATGCCACTGAGTAGAGCTGGAGTTTCTTTAACTGGGCAGCATATGGCATCTGTTTGAGCCCTTTGATCCTCTTGGTGAGGTACTTTTGGGGTCTTTCCAGTTACTGCAGGTGTCTGGTAAGGTACATCCCAAAAGGGGCATTGTACTCAATTATGGGCCTGATGAGGGATGAGTAAAGAGGCACGATGACCTCCCCTGATCTAGATGTGAATCCCTTCATGATTAGGTGGGCTATATAAAATGTTTTTCTAACCACTTTGGCCACGTGGTTGTCAAATGAGAGATTGCCATCAACTTGGGTCCCCAGGTCCCACTTCTTCTGTACTTAATGGATTACCGCCTATGTGGTAATTTGTGGGCACTTTGTTTTTGCCAAAGGGGATGACTATACACTTTTTGGCATTTAGCTTGAGGCCATGGCTCTGGCACCAGTTGTCTGTTTCTATGAGGCCCTTTTGGAGGATGCTTGTGTCAGCTGGAGAGTCGATTATGGCGCCCAGTTTGCAGTCATCTGCAAACTTGGTCAGCCACAGTCCTTCCGTGTTGGCCTGTACCTCTGAGAAATATATACCGAACAAGAGAGGTCCCAGGACTGAGCCTTGTGGGACACCACTTGTAACTGGTTTGGAGTCTGACATGGCTCCAGCAATTCTAACCATGTGGGTTCTGTCCTTGAGCCAGTTTGCAATCCATCTGGTGACATAGGGGTTTATATTTAAGCTGGTGAGCTTATCTATAATGCCAGTGGGGTATTGTATCGAAGGCTTTGCGAGGTCCAGGTAGGCTGTGTGGACCACCTTCCCCTCGCCAATGGCCTTGGTGACTGTTTCAAAGAAATCAACCAGGTTTAAGAGGCAGGATCTGCCCTTAACAAAGCCGAACTGGGTAGGATCCAGTGTCTGTAGGTCCCCAATATCTTTATTTATGAGGTCCATGATGATCCTTTCCATAGCTTTGCAGACCAAGCTAGTCAGGCTTATGGGGCGATAGTTTCCAGGATCCGTTGAGGCACCACCTTTATGGAGAGGGACCACTGTTGCTGTACGCCACTCTTTGGGCACATATCCTGTAGTACGGCTGAGACTGAACAGTAGTTTTATGTTTGGGTTTAGCTCTTCTTGGAGTTCATATAGGATGCAGCCCGTGACACCGTCTGGTCCCATTGATGCTGTGTTTTTTGCTTTGGAGAGGGCGGCTCTTACCTGAGCTTCTGAGATGTCAGGGGGGCAGCACTCTGCTGGGATAGATATTTGCCCTTTTGGTGGGGGGGTGGAGTTTGCGCTGAACCTGTCAGCTAGGATGTTGGCAATGTCTGTGGGTTCAGTGTATTTTTTGTCATTTTGGACTAATTCTGAGCATATCTGGGAATTACCACCCAGGTTCCTAACATAACTAAAGAAAGCCTTGTGATTATCCTTAGTGTCCTGTGCAATTTTTCTCTCAAAGCTGGCCTTAGACAATTTTATGAGTGCCCGTAGTTTTTTGATAATACTGATCAGTGATGCCTTCCCTTTTTGGGATTTTGCTCTATCATTTAGTAGCTTCCTCCTTCTATTGTATAGTTTGTTTATGGCTGGGTTCCACCAGACAGGACGTCTGCCTTTGGAGGATTGGGTCTTGGTTTTATTTGGGATCGCATGATCCATGCATTCCTGAAGGTGTTCATAAAGGATTCTGCGGTCTGGGCTGTATTTTCCACAGGCCCGGGGGCTTTGAAGGATTCCACCTCGGTTTTGAGGAGTGTGAAATTTGCTTTAGAGAAGTTTTTCACTGTGGTTTTCTGGGCAGGGGGTGGGGTCAGGATGTGAATATCCAGTGAGATTAGTTTATGGTCTGATCTTACCAGTGAGGGATACACTTCTGGTCTGGAGAATAGAGTCCCCATGTTGGTGATGATCAGGTCCAGTATGTTTTCCCCTCTTGTGGGAGTGGTAACAAGTTGTTCCATAGCATTTGAGTTTATAAATTCTAGGAACCTTTGGGCTAAGGTGTTGGAGCTAGAATAATGCTCCTAGTCTATGCTTGGGTAGTTGAAGTTGCCCAATATAATGGTGTTTGGAGAGACCTTCATATTTTCCAGTGTTCTCAGAAAGGCCGAGTGGGGTTCCTGGGTTTGGGAGGTGGTCCATAGCAGGCTATAAACTGGAAGGCAGTTTTACCCACTGTTAGTTGCACATGGATAGTCTCTGATGCTTCGTGCTTTGCCACCAACCTGGAGGTGTGGGTATCTTTGATGAATATCGATACTCCCCCTCCTTTTGTGGTTCGGTCCAAGTTTTGGGGCCGAAAAGCATGGTATGAGGTATAACCTGGTAGTGCTGGGGTGCTCTCGGGAGCCCTGAACCAGGTTTCTGTTACTGCACAGATATCGATGTTCTCCATGCTAAGGAGAGTTTCGAGTGCGTGCATCTTGAGGTTTAGACTTCTGGCATTGAGTAGCATTACTCTTAGTTTCTTTTCCCTTGTGATACCTATGGAGGTGGGTTTGTCTTTTGAGCCTTGCCTAAAAAAGGCACTATGGGGGTAGCAAGAGCCTTTGCCAATATCCGAAAGCCCAAGGGTGACAGGTGCAAGCCGTCCCTAGCGAAGCATCGTGGCTTGTCGAGCATATCATCCCAAGCTGACAGGCATTGGATCCCCTTTGAATGACACCAGTACTTAAGCCAATTGTTGAAATTGATCATCTTGTCTTCATATTGTGGCATCATTCTTGGTGAGGGTAAGATGCTACTCAAGGTCAGGGTCAAAGCCTCTTTAGCCCTCTTCAAAATTAACCTTGATGATTGGATGGGAGAAAGGAAATTTGCCCAGCTACGCACAAAGTGGACACTTTTCTGTCCAATACGGAACATCAAGCAGTTCCGCATTGAGCAGAGCTCCATTTTTGATTGGCTCGTATACAGGTGTACGAGCTAATCAAAAAATTAACAACACGAAGGTAAAACAACTCTGAAGTAGGGACGGCTGGTTTTGAAAATATTGCAATTTGTCCGGGTTTTAAAACCCAGACAAATAGCAGAATTTTCAAAAACAGCCCGGACAGGAGTCAGAAAAAGAGGACGTGTCCAGGGAAACAAAACCCGGACGTATGGTAACGTTAGACAAAGCTACAAACAATAGTTAGTATGGAATACTTCTTTAAGAGACCTTACAGAAGATGAACAATCTGTCTTAAATAAAGCTCTTTCATTTATCCCAACTCAGAATGCAGAGGTAAATGACACCATAGTAGATTTGAGATTTTTTAGTAGAAATGTGTTCTTGAAAATGTTGTTTAAAGGGAATAACTGTGCAGGGGATGGGAGCTTTAAAAAACCCGGTGTGTTCATTCCACCCACTCATCTAGTAATGGATGTTTTCATCAGTTTATGTGAAGAAGGTATTTTTGATGCATTAAGTAAAACTAACAAACGCAATAAGTTGCATAATATGACTAAGAGAGAGTATGAAGCAATGAGATGTTTACAGTCTGATGAAACTATTGTTATTAAATCAGCTGATAAGGGGGAGCAGGAGCGGCCTTAGGTCAACTGGTGCCCTAGGCAAAAGGGCTCCACAGCACCCCCCACCACACTACCTGGTGCCCCCATCCTCGTCTGCCTACACCAAATAAATACTGGAAAAGCACCCCTGCTACAGCGGCACCCTAGGCGGCCACCTAGTTGGCCTATGCCTAAGGCCGGCTGTGGGGGGACCCAATTGTGGTAATGGACAGCCAATACTCTGTCGCATATTGTCTACTCAGAGGCGATCTCTGCTTAACATACAAGGTCACGTCAAACCCAGAGCTGTTGGACATGCTACACTTAAAGAAATCCCTCAGAGCCACACGCTCCAGGGATCTAAACCTTGTCATCACAATAAACAAAATATGCTGGAGGGACAGGTTCCTGACCCAGAAACTCCCCAGACTCTGGAATAAACTGCCCATACATAGGTTCATAGGTTCATACTAGGCTATCTTCCCTAGGGCATTTATAAGCCTAGCCAGAATGTGTTTGGCTTTCGCCACCCCTTTTAAATTTATTTTGCTATGCCCTTTTGCGAGGTTAGTATACTGTGCCTCTGTCTAACAGTGACACAGAAGTGATACCCGGGGTAAACCTACGATCTCCCATCCACTCATCAAGATTCCTCTTGAAGAGAGTCAATGAGAGACTCTGCCTAACCTGGACTGGGATTTTATTCCAGTGTGAAGGGAGCCTCTGGGTTATGAATCTGTCCCTCCAGCATGTCCTATTTATTTCAGTGCTGAGGTTCAAGTCTCTCGAGCCCGTAGCTCGATGGGATTTGGATTTTCTGAGGTACAGCATGTCCATTAATTCCGGGTTGGACATGGCTTTATACGTCAGGCACAGATCACCTCTGAACAGGCGGTATGCCACTGAGTAGAGCTGGAGTTTCTTTAACCGGGCAGCATATGGCATCTGTTTGAGCCCTTTGATCCTCTTGGTGAGGTACTTTTGGGGTCTTTCCAGTTGCTACAGGTGTCTGGTAAGGTACATCCCAAAAGGGGCATTGTACTCAATTATGGGCCTGATGAGGGATGAGTAAAGAGGCACGATGACCTCCCTGATCTAGATGTGAATCCCTTCATGATTAGGTGGGCTATATAAAATGTTTTTCTAACCACTTTGGCCACGTGGTTGTCAAATGAGAGATTGCCATCAACTTGGGTCCCCAGGTCCCACTTCTTCTGTACTTAATGGATTACCGCCTATGTGGTAATTTGTGGGCACTTTGTTTTTGCCAAAGGGGATGACTATACACTTTTTGGCATTTAGCTTGAGGCCATGGCTCTGGCACCAGTTGTCTGTTTCTATGAGGCCCTTTTGGAGGATGCTTGTGTCAGCTGGAGAGTCGATTATGGCGCCCAGTTTGCAGTCATCTGCGAACTTGGTCAGCCACAGTCCTTCCATGTTGGCCTGTACCTCCGAGAAATATATACCGAACAAGAGAGGTCCCAGGACTGAGCCTTGTGGGACACCACTTGTAACTGGTTTGGAGTCTGACATGGCTCCAGCAATTCTAACCATGTGGGTTCTGTCCTTGAGCCCGTTTGCAATCCATCTAGTGACATAGGGGTTTATATTTAAGCTGGTGAGCTTATCTATAATGCCCGAGTGGGGTATTGTATCGAAGGCTTTTCGCGCGGTCCAGGTAGGCTGTGTGGTACACCTTCCCTTGTCAATGGCCATGGTGACTGTTTCAAAGAAATCAACCAGGTTTAAGAGGCAGGATCTGCCCTTAACAAAGCCGAACTGGGTAGGAGCCAGTGTCTGTAGGTCCCCAATATCTTTATTTATGAGGTCCATGATGATCCTTTCCATAGCTTTGCAGACCAAGCTAGTCAGGCTTATGGGGCGATAGTTTCCAGGATCCGTTGAGGCACCACCTTTATGGAGAGGGACCACTGTTGCTGTATGCCACTCTTTGGGCACATATCCTGTAGTAAGGCTGAGACTGAACAGTAGTTTTATGTTTGGGTTTAGCTCTTCTTGGAGTTCATGTAGGACGCAGCCCGGGACACTGTCTGCTCCCATTGATGCTGTGTTTTTTGCTTTGGAGAGGGCGGCTCTTACCTGAGCATCTGAGATGTCAGGGGGGCAGCACTCTGCTGGGATAGATATTTGCCCTTTTGGTGGGGGGGGGAGTTTGCGCTGAACCTGTCAGCTAGGATGTTGGCAATGTCTGTGGGTTCAGTGTATTTTTTCTCATTTTGGACTAATTCTGAGCATATCTGGGAATTACCACCCAGGTTCCTAACATAACTAAAGAAAGCCTTGTGATTATCCTTAGTGTCCTGTGCAATTTTTCTCTCAAAGCTGGCCTTAGACAATTTTATGAGTGCCCGTAGTTTTTTGATAATACTGATCAGTGATGCCTTCCCTTTTTGGGATTTTGCTCTATCATTTAGTAGCTTCCTCCTTCTATTGTATAGTTTGTTTATGGCTGGGGTCCACCAGACAGGACATCTGCCTTTGGAGGACTGGGTCTTGGTTTTATTTGGGATCGCATGATCCATGCATTCCTGAAGGTGTTCATAAAGGATTCTGCGGTCTGGGCTGTATTTTCCACAGGCCCGGGGGCTTTGAAGGATTCCACCTCGGTTTTGAGGAGTGTGAAATTTGCTTTAGAGAAGTTTTTCACTGTGGTTTTCTGGGCAGGGGGTGGGGTCGAGATGTGACTATCCAGTGAGATTAGTTTATGGTCTGATCTTACCAGTGAGGGATACACTTCTGGTCTGGAGTATAGAGTCCCCATGTTGGTGATGATCAGGTCCAGTATGTTTTCCCCTCTTGTGGGAGTGGTAACAAGTTGTTCCATAGCATTTGAGTTTATAAATTCTAGGAACCTTTGGGCTAGGGTGTTGGAGCTGGAATAATGCTCCCAGTCTATGTTTGGGTAGTTGAAGTCGCCCAATATAATGGTGTTTGGAGAGACCTTCATATTTTCCAGTGTTCTCAGAAAGGCCGAGTGAGGTTCCTGGGTTTGGGAGGGTGGTCCGTAGCAGGCTATAAACTGGAAGGCAGTTTTACCCACTGTTAGTTGCACATGGATAGTCTCTGATGTTTCTTGCTTTGCCACCAACCTGGAGGTGTGGGTATATTTGATGAATATCGATACTCCCCCTCCTTTTGTGGTTCGGTCCAAGTTTTGGGGCCGAAAAGCATGGTATAAGGTATAACCTGGTAGTGCTGGGGTGCTCTTGGGAGCCCTGAACCAGGTTTCTGTTACTGCACAGATATCAATGTTCTCCATGCTAAGGAGAGTTTCGAGTGCGTGCATCTTGAGGTTTAGACTTCTGGCATTGAGTAGCATTACTCTTAGATTCTTATCCCTTGTGATACCTATGGAGGTGGGTTTGTCTTTTGAGCCTTGCCTAAAAAGGCACTATGGGGTAGCAAGAGCCTTTGCCAATATCCGAAAGCCCAGGGGTGACAGGTGCAAGCCGTCCCTAGCGAAGCATCGTGGCTTGTCGAGCATATCATCCCAAGCTGACAGGCATTGGATCCCCTTTGAATGGCACCAGTACTTAAGCCAATTGTTGAAATTGATCATCTTGTCTTCATATTGTGGCATCATTCTTGGTGAGGGTAAGATGCTACTCAAGGTCAGGGTCAAAGCCTCTTTAGCCCTCTTCAGAATGAACCTTGATGATTGGGTGGGAGAAAGGAAATTTGCCCAGCTAGACGGGGTCCAGGGAAATAAATAGTGTGGGAAGAAATAGCCAGGGAATTGTTATGACTAGGCTTGTATAGGCCCTAGGGCCAATAGCCTAGTACCATCCTATGAACCTATAATACTATTATGACACAATGAAAAGATATCTTGAATGACTATACAGTGTACGAAGTAATAAATATAGAAATAATGTAAGATATGATGAAAATTGGAAGATGCCTTATATGACAGTTTCTTGGATAATGATCACTTTAGATTTGTACAACTATTTTAAAGTTTCTAAACCGTTGATTCCTAGTATACATGGTATACCAAAAGTACATAAACATCCTAAGCTCCCTCCACTAAGACCCATAGTCTCTGGCAGAAATTTGTCTATGGAACCTGTTTCAGTTTACATTGAGAAAATGCTAAGTCCAATACTAGATAAAAAGTTATATTTTGAGGGACTCAAAACAATTTTTAGAAGACTTAAGTTTCTACATAGGTCCAATGATGCTAGTACATATCTTATGGTAACATTAGATATACATTTACTATTTATCTCCATTCCAAATGAAACTGGGTTGAGCTCTTGAGACAATATTTAATTATAGATGAGTTATGATCATAGACCTATAGATGTTCTATGCTTTTTAATGGAGTTTGTATTTGCTAATGATCTAATATTTTTTCACAATTATACTTGCAAAAAGATGGGGTGGCCATGGGCACTCCCACAGCTAATAGTTATGCCAATCTAGTGATGTCATCTTGGGAGAATGACCAGATTCTCAGTAGTGGTAGATGGCAGAAGTAGCATTTTACTGGCATTTTGTGAACAACCTGTTTTTACTATGGCAAGGTAAACAGGAAGATCTGGATCTATTCCGTGATAATATTAACAATAGTACAACTTTTCTTAAATTTGATCTCAGGAGCTCATATTATGAAACTGAATTTTTGGATGTCAAGATCTATAAAGACCATTTATGTAATATTCAACCAAAATACATAGAAAGGAATGCCATAAGAATACCTTACTCTATAAAGAGAGCATTCACCCAAAGCATATATTTAAAAACATAGTTAAGGGACAAGCTCAGGGTTTCAAGGCTGACAATTAATGATGAAGAGTTTGTGAATGAGTTACAAGAGTTAAAATAAAGGTTTGAAGAAAAGGGCTATGGAGACTTAGATATGGAGCCTCTGGAATGTACCTATGCTCTGAGGGGAGATATAGGTAAACCATACTTTTCAGCAAAAAGAAAAAATTACAAACAGAATAGGAGGAACAATGAAACAGTTGTACGAGTACCTACATACTTCTCGAGAAACACCAAGATAATAACAGATGTAATTAGAAAACATTGGCCCATACTAACCCACCTTCTAGACATAAAGAACATTGTGGGAGATAAGCAGAGCTTCCTTTATAAAAACAAGAAATCGCTCGAGATTATTATGTTACCCCAGAACAGGTATCTTCTTCTTTCAGCTTTTCCCGGTTAGGGGTCACCACAGCAGATCACCTATCTGCTCATGATTGGCAGTGGAGTTTTATGGTGTTGAGTTGCCAGCCTGGTGCCCAACCTTCCACAGAAGGCACACACATGCACGCAATCACACCTAGGGCCAATTTAGGGTGTGCAATCCACCTACAGCATGTCTTTGGGATGTGGGAGGAAACTGGAGCACTCTGAGGACACCCCAGAACAGATATACAGTATGATAAAATCCTAACTAGACAAGGAACTTTTCCATGCAGTATCTGCAATCAGTGTAAGTGCATAGATGCATCTAATAGATTTAACCATCCTGATGTGGGGACTGAGATTAAGTTTAATGAGACAGCTAACGATAATACATCTACTCTAGTATACCTGGCCATATGCAATGCCTGCTCGGCATTTTACATAGGCAAGACTAACAGTAAACTAAGTTTTAGAATAAGGGAACAACTACTTAATATAAGGAATGTAACCTTAACAAATGCCTTAGCCAACATGTTAGTATAATGGGACCCACACTTATATTTAGATTCTTCGTGGTGGAAAAATCTGGGAAAGTGAGAGAGGTGGCGATATAACTAACAAGACTGAAACTTCTGAAACTAGGTGGATAATCAGGTTAAGGGCCAACAGAGGGAAAGGACTGTGAGAGAATTCGAGAATTCCTCTGAAACCTATTTTGCAGAACAGGAAATTGTTTAGGTAGCAAAACTTTTCAGATATTAGCATTTTCTACTCTTATTTTATTTTTATTTATTTTTTTTTTAATTTTTTGTAAGATGGTTTTGTAATATATTTAACAAATAATTTCTTAACCATTTTTATAAATGTTTTAGTAACAAATAAAACTTACAAATTATTTATGTATAATAACAAACCAGCCAAGAGATATACTTCTATACATATGTATGTGTGTGTATGTATATGTGTGTGTATATGTGTGTGTATATATATATATATATATATTGAAAAAATATTATATGGCTCTTACTTGCTTCTTGCTTCTTGCCTGGATGGATTCTTGCTAAAATTCAAAGTCTGATTATATTTGCATTCACACTCTGTTGCATACAGAAACTTGCAGAATATACACTGATGAGAGAATATACTTTGCAGCATCAACTTTAAAGAGCAGTAACAAATAACTTTTTATAATAAATAAAACTAGACAAACGTTGCAGCTTAAAAGTACTGTTCCAACTTTACTTCTCATATAGTACAGATGATGTGAGAGATATAACATTTACCTCAGAACACCAAATGTGTTCCTACCATATCCCTAAACAACTGGATTTATACAGCTCTTTATATACTCTTTTTAAACATATTTTGGAGAATTGCTTATCCTGTAGAAACAATACTAAACTTCCTTGTTTAACAATGTCTTGTAAGAGACCAGCTTTTCTGACAGTGTGAATATCCTGTAACAGTGTCCTGATGTCCATGTAGAAAACATATTTTGAGGAAACACATTGTCCTGTATTCTATTTGAATCTGTGTATAGAAACATGTGTTCTTATGTCAATGCTGATAAGCATATCCTGTTTTTATGAAGAAAAACATATTTTTGAGAAAACACATTGTCAGAGATCAGCTTTTCTGACAGTGTGAACATCCTGTATTTTATTTGGATCTTTGTATAAAAACATCTGTTATCCTGTTTTTCCATGCAGAATAACATGCCATTGTTCTTTAAGGGAAAATGTCCATTCAGCAGATTCCTTTTCCAAGCCATGTCATTTAGTATGACTGCTGATCACATATTACTTAAGCTTTGTTTCTGCATTTAAGCCTTTTCTTTCAGCATATTTACAACATAATTAATTTCAGATTTATATTCATAAAATCTAACAATTCCTCTGTTTTTAAACATACTCAAAACATTTTATATAGAAAACACATTAAGAAACAAACCTTTAGTTTGATACAACAAATCAAAATGCAATTTTACATAGTTAATACAATGATATTAAAGTATTACTACCAAAACTGAATGTATTTAACAACTTTTTCTTTTGCAGACCATTCTGTGAAAATATTTTATCAGTTATGAGCTGTGTCTGCTTTAATGTTACTTGATTAATTTATTATTTTGCAATCACAGAATTTAATTTATGACTTAGAACGGTTTCATTAACTCTTTGCAACTGTTGAATTAACTAAAGAGACAGTAACCATGTGCTACTGCAAGCATTTATACACTACTGAAAACACACAATTTCAATGTCATTTTAACCATAACATTGTGGTCATGTCTTTGAACTGCCCATTAACATCTTGGTAAAGTACTGAACTGGGCTTAGATAATAAATATTTGAAAGCAGTTATTTTACTGTGGTAAAACCAATGATATTACAACTTGACAAATTACTTTTGAACTTATTACGATGTATCCTGTACAGTATGTATTTACACAGACTGTTTGCTATTCATGCATTTCAATCTAGTAGGTACCCTGGACCCATTTTTTATTAAATATGGTTTTCACACATATTTATTACTAGACATTAATCTCATTTGTACTGAATTCTTCTGCATTTGTACATACAATGACTATAAAGTACATTTAGTCTAATCTTACAAATTTAATAACATTAATATTAAGCAAAATCTTGGAAAATGTTTGTCTCTTTAGAAATATCTAGTGGAATTGATACCAAATTCATATGTCCTGTTATTTTAAACTACATACTCAACAATTATTAAACATTGATGTTTTTTATACCAACATTGTTTTGCCAAAAACATATTAAAAATAGTGACCATTCTTGCTATTAGAAACATTTATGCATTTTGCATATCTTTATTCTCTCTTGTATAGCTTTAATAAAGCAATTTTAAATCATCTCTTGGTTTTTCTAAACAATAAAATAATAACCATTATGATAGCTATTAACAACTTGTAAAATATTTTATTCTGTCAGGTTTAATCCAGTTTACCAGTATTTTTAATACACTAATACCTGTTTTCCCTCTACCTAAAAAGAGTATTGTCAAGAATGAATGAGATATGTATATTTTTTCTTGTAGCTTTATTTTAGACCCTTATTATTTATTTTTATGTAGCTTTATTTCAGACCCTTGTCACAGTCTGTTTATACAGTCAGTGTAAAACTGAGAAAGTGCCCTCCCTCTTATACAGTCAGTGTAAACTGAGAAAGTACCCTCCTTGTAGTACTTCAGCACTGTTTACCTGCCCTATGCTGTGAAAATAGAATGTATGTCAGCCTAACACTATGGTTATACATTTATTTTATTAAATTATGAACTTTTGTCTGATTTGATAATTTTTTATAAAGCTTTTGCTGTTTACTACCTCTAGTATGTATTTACACCCTGCTGCACAATTGATTTGAACTGTATATATACTATAGCCCATTTGCTGGCTGTACTTGATGCAACTGAGTTTTTTCTTCTCTTTTAACATTTAATTGCAAACAGATTATCAGTGACATCTATGCACAATTGTGGCATTTTATGACAATTATTAAATAGTGTTGTCTGTAAACATTTTAACAATTATGTTTTAATAACAATGATGCTTTAGAAAAACTCAAGCTACTTGCCTGGCAATTAGTCTTGTTTATCTTATCTTTCCAGCATTTCCTGTAACTATTCATTCAGTCTAGGAAGGTCTGAGCTCACATGTCATACTCTGTAAACTATAGTTAATTCTTTTAGCATTTTTCCTTTAATGTGATTGTGATTTGCATAACTATGCATTTATACAACATAAATAGACATCATTTTACAATTACCTTACATGGATTTCAGTATTTTTTTTATTTATTTATTTTACTATTCTGTCCTGCCATTAATTTTACAAAAACTGTTTGAATAATACCATCTGTGATTTTCTTTTTAAAATTCAGAACTTTAACTGTTTGGTGTTACTATATAATTATAAACAAATTGAAAAAAACAAAATAGATATTAGTTTAACCAACACATTTATATTTATATTATTTATATTTGCTGTTGTCTGCCTTATTGTAACAGATGTACTCTAGATGAAAAGAACACACATGCATGTCTGTCTTGTATCTGTATATCTTTATACAAGCATGTCATGTCTTGTGACTTTAAATTTTTACTCATCTATTTTTATATAATTTTATACATTAGAACAGTTTTGTTTACCTTTTGACTATGCTAATGAATGGCATTCATATGCTTTACTTTACTGTAGTACTGATAGATGTCTTGCTTTAACTGAATGAAAGTAAAACATTTAAGAATGATTTGTCCCTATCATCCTACCATGTATGTTTAACCATTTTCAAAACATAAACATATTATAAAATATATTTCTTTTGCACAGATTAACTGTGTATGCAGGAAATTCCTGTCTCTGTCAGTTCAGCTAATTTATTTCCTTTATTCTGCAACTGCTTTTGAAGAATTTCCTGAATGTTGTATGGTCTTTCTGACATTCTTTAGTAAGCTGTTCTGCTGAATTTGAAACTCCTATGCACTTTTGAAAAGATGTATGTATAACTTGTCTAAGCTTCCTGAACTCATTGTGTCTGTCGTTTAGAAGTTTACTACATTCCTTTGTAACAAAATGTACTAGGGTTCTATCAGTAACTGATTTGACTCACATGTGGTGACAGGACATAACTGTTCAACATCAGAATGTAATGGAAACACTTTACCCTTAGTTAATTCTTCAGATCTGTCTTTACAGTCTATTTTATATTTGCAATATGATGCAATATTTTTTTATGACATAATACACAAAATGCAGTTTTTGTTGAATCACACAATAAACATTTGTCATTTTTCACATGATTTTCTTTGAGATACCAGCCAAATATTGTAATACATTTGCATAATGCCTTACTATCAACCTGCCCTAATAAGGTTTTACATTTACTAATGTGCTGTGTATACCAACATAGCATTTTTTTACATTTGCTTAAATTATGCATGAAAATATCCATACTGTCTAATCTAATATCCAAGACTGTTTAATATCCAAAACTGTCGAATAGCAACCATACTAAAAATGTGACGTAGAAAAAGTCTTACCAGTGAGCAAGAAAACAGGTGATCAGGCTGTTGTTGCAGATGGCTGGAAATTTTTCAAAGTCACTTGAGAAGCTGGGAAAGCACAACAGGCAGTGGACTGATGGGCTAGTGGATATCCTCCTTTTCTTTAGTGAAATTATGGCACTGCGACTGGAACTTCTGTCTCCGGATGTAGACGTCTAAAAACTTTACTACTGCAAGCTGCATAAACTGGAATACTTCTGTTCAGAATTGACACATACGTACAAATGTTAGTTACTGCAATTTAACTGAAGTAACCCTCTGCAGGGCTTACCATCACTCCTCCTGTGTTTGAATGCAGATTGTAGGTTCAAATGCAGACTAGCTTGCCATTGAAAAAATTAACTTGATATCAATCTAGTGTTCATCTCTTTATATCTAAGTAAGAAATATTAAATAGATAAAACAACTAGTAACCTATAGTACATCCATAAGGTTTCTATATATATGATACTTTATAGATTAAATAGTTTGATATAGTTATTTATTTATACACCTTAACATAATAAAATAACATACATATTGTGTTATATGTCCCTGTAAATATAATAGGTTTTTATTATTATTTATTCTTATTTCCTTTTATTTTTGTTTTTGTATGGTCATACATATATATATATATTTCTTTGGACAGTTACATATAATAAATAAATGAATAAATAATATAAATAGTTCATATTTACATTTTTACATATGGCATCTTAATGGGCTGAAAGTTAATTACTTATAAACTTATAATCCATATATTTAACCATGTTTAATAATATGTCTTTATTAAATAGTTTTAACATCAAATAAGTACAGATTATTGGATCCACTGACAGATTGTTTTTATTGAATCAAACACTTCCTTTAAGGGTTGTATATATTGA
>NC_056740.1:134393056-134498170 GCF_019279795.1 Protopterus annectens
ACTTCTCAGAAAAAAATCACAAAAACATGGACAGAACATATGAAATCCATACCTACTGCAACCAAAGATCAGAACTTAATTCCAATTCTGTCACTGTATAGAGCTGAGAGGAATAAATCCTAATCATTGAGCCAGTATGTCATTCATTATATTGCTATACTCTCACAAGGTACCAAAAAACAGGAAGCCTAAGTGTATGTGTTTCAGTCTCACAGAGAATGTGATTTAGTGGTAGAATATGCTGTAAGACAATGCAATACAAGCAATAACCACTTTCAGAATTGAATGAGTTAAGTTAAACAGCTACAGCAATGCAGAACACCAGTGAGAAAGGCATGGCAGCTTGGTATAAGAAATAGGAAGACAATAGTGGAAAGCAACAGTCTGGAGAATATTTCAAAGGACATTATGGTATGCTTCTGCTTGCAGTTTCATCTTCTATAGCATATGAAAAATTAAGTGATAATAGCTCAAAATGTAATAGAAGAAGCTGTAGCTGTAATACCATGTTAAAATGAAGACCGCTTAAAGATGGAGAAAAAAGAGTATGCAGGTCAGAAACCAAAAGTCATCCAAAGGGAAGGACAGTAAGGTAGTTGTACAAAGAAATGACAAAGGACTATAAAAATATACATATAGGATTAACAAATGGCAACACAGCAATACATTTGGTAAAAGAAAATATTTAGGAATGAAGACTATAATACAAGCAGAAAAT
This sequence comes from Protopterus annectens, assembly GCF_019279795.1. NCBI lineage: Eukaryota > Metazoa > Chordata > Ceratodontiformes > Protopteridae > Protopterus > Protopterus annectens. Next base: position 134,393,775 of record NC_056740.1, read on the forward strand.
AGAATTTGAGGCAATGTGATATATTTCATCACAAAAAGCAAAGTAGATGCATTTAGCATAGCTTCAAATTAGGAGCTGTTGGTGGAGTATCAATAGTGAATGACTCAATGAATGCACATGACATGCACAAAGGAGTCACATAAAATGGAAAAGGTGAAATAAGAAATTAAACCTGCTCTGTAGATTGTAAAATTACAGTGACCAAATCAAGCACAATAAATAGCCCAGGTCACTTATCTGTCATTAAAAATCATTTTTATATATCAGCAATCTGTTGCTGATGTATGCATCAGTCTTGGGTACTGTGTCAGGATCGTATTTGACAGTGGACTCACTTAGTCCACACTTCTTTATCAACAAACAAATACTTTAATGAGCCATAAATGGTGGTTCCACTTTCATTTAAAGAACTTAAGAGGGAGACAAAGATCGGAGACCCACTTTTAAGAAACATCCTTTTCACCTACATGGCTGCCAAATTCATCACAGTCTGGCCAGAAACAAGTGGGGAAAAGATCCTATTAACTGTAAAAAATTGCATATGGTTTTGCTTTGGCTTCCACAAATAGGGCAACATAGCCATGCCATGCAAATAAACTGTCTAAAATTCACAGGGATGACCTTCTGAATTTTGCTATGTTCTTTCTTTTTTTTGTAAAACTTTTTTATTCGTTTTGAATTTATTACAAATCAATACACATAAATAACACCGATATAAATCTAACAAACAAAGTAGTAACATACAACACATCCAATAACTATATACAAATCTCATCTAAACCCTGATCCTGAAAAAGAAGAAAAGACATGAAAAAGACCAAACTAATATCGAAAAAGTTTTCATTAATGCATCCTTTGTAGTATCATAGCAAAATATGATCAAACAGTTGTTTCCAAAAATCTTTAAGATCCGGCTGCTGGTTCATTGTATACAAAAAATATTTATGTGCACAAAGTTGTTTTCTGGCTACCTGTTTAAACCCATCCCATGACAATTCCCTCCTATTTTTCCACTTTAGAGTGATGTAGTACTTGATCAACATGAATAGAGAAATAAGAATACGTATTTGGTCTTTCTTTATCTCTGAAGTGGGGGGGGGATATGTAGAAGAGTAAATTTCCATGATAAGATTGTTTTTTTCGTACTCCATTTTTTCTAGCTTGACCCTTGGAGCACACCAGAGCTTATATGAGCATTTACAGCTCCAAAATATGTGTATGAGGTCAGCAATCTGTGTTGGGCAGTACTCACAGTATGCTGATGTATTGTGGAAAATTTTATTTAAAACTGCAGGTGTGAAATAGGCATTATTTAATATCATAATTTGTGTATATTTTAGTTTTTGGAGGGGAATAAATTTAGAAAACTTTTGAATAGCTTGGGCAATACTATTGTTAGTGATCTGTGGGTCCTGTTTCGTCCAGTAGTTAGAACAAATACAATCTTTTTGGTATTTGATCGTTATAACAAATTTATAGACATTAGAAATCATTTTTTTCTTCCGGTGAAACAAGTCCCACAGTGTTAAGCAGGTGGAGACATCTGACAAGGAAAGTGTATGATCCCTCCAGAATTTACCACAGAGCTCCTTTATTTGTCTTAATATGATTGTATTATTTGCCTGAAGATCCAGTTTTTTCCTCATGGTAGATGCCGAATCTTGTTTAAATGGAAAAAAATCTGCTATAGTCATGTCCCTCAATGGCAGATGTTGATCCAGGTTGATCATTCTATTATTCAATCCTGAGGTTGGGGTTAAGATGAATAGGTTGTAGGGTCATAAAAGTGGATGTTAGGTTCAGTGACTCAAAAGGTTTCTGTATGATTATAATTTTATCTTTTATATCCTTAAGTAGTTTGAGTTCTTCCTAGTCTCACCAGACAGGAAGGGCAGAGCTTTCGGGTTAAACTGTAATGTTCTAATATAGTTATGGTATAAATTTGCCCAGGTCGGGACCCGTTTAGAGGAATCTTTGGAAAATTCTACGATATTGATTAACCTACCACAGTTAAATTTCATAGTATAGTTTCAGATCAGGTAAGCCCATTCCTTCTTTTTCTTTAGGGTGTGCCAAATTGAATAATTCTGGAATGTGGTGAAAGGTTTTCTGCTTTATTAATAGAAAAAGAGGCTCCCTCTCTCTCTCTCTCTCTCTATATTTTTTTTTTTTTTTTATTATTTTATTTATTTTACATTTGTTGACCGGGCTAGTCTAGCTGGATATATTTCCATTTTCAGTAGAGGCCCGGGGAGAAAAGCTCCACATAAAAACATAAACAATAAGACATATTGTTAATAAACACTTTTATAAAAAAAAATAAGAAAAAAATTAGTAATATAAAATAAGATTTGGAGATAAAATTAACAAAAATTAAGGCACACCATCAAAGAGGTCATGACTAGAGTTAGGTCAGTTTCAAAGCTTCAGACTTAATTTAAACAGGCTATGCCCTAAGGCTCCTACTGTAATAGGAAAAAGGTACAAGTGGATAGAGAAGAAGGAGAAAAGTGTATAGTAAAGAGAGAGTAGTCAAGAAATAAGAGAAGAAATGAAAAAGAAAAACAAAAGGCTATGGGAGAGGTAAGAGAAATGGGTCAGAGCACAGAAGGAATACAAGAGAAAAAGAAAGGTAATAGCTAGGTGTTCAGCACAGGTTAGGGTGGAAGGTCAGGAGAGGGGGGGAGAGAAGTCAGTCAGGTGTATGACAAGAGCAAAGCCAGTGGTTTTGGAAGTACAGTTTGATTTGTTGTTTGAAGAGAGGTAGGGATGTGATTAGAGTTATATCACTAGGTAGCATATTCCATACTCGGCCTACAGTATTAGTGAATAAAGAGTCTCCAGCTAAGTTGTGAGCTTTTATGGGTTTGGTCAAGAGTTTAGAAGAGGAGCGAAGGGAGGTAAGATTGTTATAAGGGAGTAAGAGTTGTGATAAAATAGGGGTGTTTTCAGGTTGGTACAGAATTTTGTGAGCAATAGTAAGTTGTGAGATTATAAAATGATTTTTTAGTTCTAGCCAGCCTAGAAGTTTCAAATTAAGGCAGTGATGGGTTCTGAAAGGGTTACCAGTGGCGAAGCGGGCAATGTTATTGTAGCAAGTTGCAAGTTTGTTTAGGTTAGTTTTCTTGAGGTTAGTGAAGATAGGAGAGGCATAAAAGAGAGTGGATATGAGATGGGAGTGGGCAATAGTAGCTCTAGCAGATGGGGTGAGAAATGGCTTAATACGGTATAAGGATCCAATCTTTCTGTTTACTGATTTGATGGTGTTGTTGATGTGTTGATCAAAAGAGAGATTGTTATCAATGGTTATGCCTAGCAGTTTAGTTGTTGAGTCAGGAGAGATGACTGTGTTGTCATTTGATAGGATAGTGAAGTGTAATGAGGAGGTACGAGTGGTGGGGGTGAAGAGGAGGAGTTTAGTTTTTTTAGCATTAAGGAGGAGATACCGTCTAGTAAACCAAGTTTCTACTGTGTTGAAGACTTTTTGGGTTAGTGAGATTAGGTTAGAAGGGGAGGATGCTGTACAAATAATAGTGGAGTCATCAGCATATTGAACTCAGGTGGCTTGAGGAATTATATATATATATAATTAAACAAGAGAAGTGATAAAGGACACCCTTGTCTCACCCCTTCACTAATCCCTATCCTGGAGGAAATATTTTTATTTATTTGTAGTATAGTGTATGCTCCCATATGTAAGGTTTTAATATAATGTATAAACATAGGAGGAATATTGAATTTATGGAGAATTGCTGATGGAAAGTTTTTATTAATTCGGTCAAATGCTTTAGAAGCGTCTATAGCTAAGGAGAAGATAGGGGTGTGCTTAATCGATGATAAAGATATCATGGCTTCTAGTGTAAGTGTCTGGTCCACTATTTGTCTATGATTAATAAACCCAGATTGTTCCAGCGAAATAATCTTTGTGATAATAGATTTAAGTCTGTTAGCTAAGATAGTCGCCATAATTTTCAGATCTAAGTTTATAATTGAAATAGGCATGTAATTGAGTGGGTTCTTCATGTCTGAGTTGGGTTTGGGAAGGAAAATAGTTCTGGAAGCGTTCAAGTGAGGATCCCTAATACCGAATTGAGTAATATGATTAAATAGGTGATATAAAATAGTAGAAATTTTGGAGATGAAGCGTTTATAAAAGTCAGACAAGAACCCATCCGGCGCTTCATTAATTTTTAAACTGTTAATAGCTATAATGATCTCTCTTTGTGTAAAGTCAGCCGATAAGAGTTCTTGTTGTTCTTTATTAATTATGGGGAATTTTAATTGCTTTAGGAATGAGTCCAATTCTTGGTCGGAATATAAATGTGGGAGAGGGTTATACAGCTCTGTGTATATCCCCTCAAATACTTTAATTATCTCTTGTATATTATTATATTTTTTATCTTGAAAAGTAATCTCTGAGATAAAGGGTAACGGCTTATGTTGGTTAATTAACCTCGCTAGAAATTTGGAAGGGAATTGAGCCCAATCAGAGTAGTTGGCTATGTTTTTAATTTCCTGGAATAATAGGTTCTCCGCCTGGATTGCCATGAGGTTTTCTTGTAGATGGGTTATTTTATTATCCAATTCCATGGAATATTTCTGTTGTAATTCAAGTTCAAGTTTTGTTAATTCTTTCATAATATTCTTTTCTTTACTAGAAGTCTGTTTTCTATAATATGCAGATTTATTAATTAATATGCCCCTAATCTCTGCCTTCGTGGAAGCCCATTTAATATTAATCGGTATTTTGTCCTTAAACAATGATTGGATACATTTATCAAGTATTGTTTCTATTTCTTGAGAAATATCATTTTTTTTAAGTAGATTGGGGTTTATGTGCCACCGTATATATCTGTTTTTCGGGGTGGGTTTTGTTGTCCAGTCTATGGCCAGTGTGATTCTAGAATGATCTGAAAGGAACCTAGGTTCCATATGTAACGATAAGCTGTAATTAAGAAAAATGTCAGAAATCGGGAAGAAATCCAGCCTGGACCAAGTCTTATAACACTGAGAGAAAAAGGTAAACCTGCTATTGGAAGTCTGATGGGTTTGAAGAGAAAATGGGTCAAATAAGCCAAAGTCCGATTTGATTTCGGATATTGTTAATGATGCTTGAATGTTATATTTGGATTTAGTGTTGGATCTGTCTCTCTGGGTCTTGAATGGAGTTCCAGTCGCCCCCTATAATATAGTAGTGGTTGGAAATGAGGACAGAATTTTATAAATGTCCATCAGGAAATTTTGTTGGGAAATGCAAGGGGCATAAATTTTAATTATAAGAATTGGTTTAGTTAGGTGACTAGTACTAGTAACAAAATAACACCACCTGTCTTCTGGGACTGAGCCATGTTTTATGATAGCATGTTGAAAGGTATTTTTGATAATGAATGCCACCCATTCTTTATTAGTTTTACTTCCTGCATCTATAACTGCTTTGATCCACTTCTTCTTCTGAATGTGAGTCCATTGTTCCTGTAATAAATGGGTTTCCTGCACCATGATAAAGTCTAAATTGGCTTTATAAATTATGTGTAAGAAAAGTTTCCTTTTTTTCTCTGTTTGCAGCCCTTTAACATTCCATGACGCTAATATCCACATGAAATCTGTATAGTATACTTATGTTGTCTGTATATTCTAAATATCAGGGTATGAATGAGTTGAACTGTAGGATGCTTTGGAGTAAATGTTTTTTCAGGGCAAAGATGAGATGCTTTTCCTGTCTTAATCCCATGCCTATCCACTAAATCACCTGACCCGGAAGAGTATAGGTTCATAGGTTCATACTAGGCTATCTGCCCTGGGGCATTTATAAGCCTAGCCAGAATGTGTTTGGCTTTCGCCACCCATTTTAGATTAATTTTGCTATGCCCTTTTTCGAGGTTAGTATACTGTGCCTCTGTCTAACAGTGACACAGAAGTGATACCCGGGGTAAACCTACGATCTCCCATCCACTCATCAAGATTCCTCTTGAAGAGAGTCAATGAGGGACTCTGCCTAACCTGGACTGGGATTTTATTCCAGAGTGAAGGGAGCCTCTGGGTTATGAATCTGTCCCTCCAGCATGTCCTATTTATTTCAGTGCTGAGGTTCAAGTCTCTCGACCGCGTAGCTCAATGGACATGCTGCACCTCAGAAAATCCAAATCCCATTAATTCCGGGTTGGACATGGCTTTATATGTCAGGCAGAGATCGCCTCTGAGCAGGCGGTATGCCACTGAGTAGAGCTGGAGTTTCTTTAACCGGGCAGCATATGGCATCTGTTTGAGCCCTTTGATCCTCTTGGTGAGATACTTTTGGGGTCTTTCCAGTTGCTGCAGGTGTCTGGTAAGGTACATCCCAAAAGGGGCATTGTACTCAATTATTGTCCTGATGAGGGATGAGTAAAGAGGCACTATGACCTCCCCTGATCTATATGTGAATCCCTTCATGATTAGGTGGGCTATATAAAATGTTTTTCTAACCACTTTGGTCACGTGGTTGTCAAATGAGAGATTGCTATCAACTTGGGTCCCCAGGTCCCTAATTACTTCTTCTGTACTTAATGGATTACCACCTGTGTGGTAATTTGTGGGCACTTTGTTTTTGCCAAAGGGGATGACTATACACTTTTTGGCATTTAGCTTGAGGCCATGGCTCTGGCACCAGTTGTCTGTTTCTATGAGGCACTTTTGGAGGATGCTTGTGTCGGCTGGAGAGTCGATTATGGCATCCAGTTTGCAGTCATCTGCGAACTTGGTCAGCCACAGTCCTTCGTGTTGGCCTGTACCTCCGAGAAATATATACCAAACAAGAGGGGTCCCAGGACTGAGCCTTGTGGGACGCTACTTGTAACTGGTTTGGAATCTGACATGGCTCCAGCAATTCTAACCATGTGGGTTCTGTCCTTGAGCCAGTTTGCAACCCATCTAGTGACAAAGGGGTTTATATTTAAGCTGGTGAGCTTATCTATAATGCCCGAGTGGGGTATTGTATCGAAGGCTTTTGCGAGGTCCAGGTAGGCTGTGTGGACCACCTTCCCCTCATCAGTGGCCTTGGTGACTGTTAGGTTTAAGAGGCAGGATCTGCCCTTAAAGCCAAACTGGGTAGGATCCAGTGTCTATAGGTCCCCAATATCTTTATTTATGAGGTCCATGATGATCCTTTCCATAGCTTTGCATACCAAGCTAGTCAGGCTTATGGGGCGATAGTTTCCAGGATCCGTTGAGGCACCACCTTTGTGGAGAGGGACCACTGTTGCTGTACGCCACTCTTTGGGTACATATCCTGTAGTAAGGCTGAGATTGAACAGTAGTTTTATGTTTGGGTTTAGCTCTTCTTTGAGTTCATGTGGGACGCAGCCCGGGACACTGTCTGGTCCCACTGATGCTGTGTTTTTTGCTTTGGAGAGGGCGGCTCTTACCTGATCATCTGAGATGTCAGGGGGGCAGCACTCTGCTGGGATAGATATTTGCCCTTTTTGTGGGGGGGGGGGTTTGTACTGAACCTGTCAGCTAGGATGTTGGTAATATCTGTGGGTTCAGTGTATTTTTTTTGTCATTTTGGACTAATTCTGAGCATATCTGGGAATTCCCACCCAGGTTCCTAACATAACTAAAGAAAGCCTTGTGATTATTCTTAGTGTCCTGTGCAATTTCTCTCTCGAAGCTGGCCTTAGACGATTTTATGAGTGCCCGTAGTTTTTTGCTAATACTGATCAGAGATGCCTTCCCTTTTTGGGATTTTGCTCTATCATTTTGTAGCTTCCTCCTTCTATTGTATAGTTTGTTTATGGCTGGGGTCCACCAGACAGGACGTCTGCCTTTGGAGGATTGGGTCTTGGTTGTATTTGGGATTGCATGATCCATGCATTCCTGAAGGTGTTCATAGAATGCGTTTATAAAGACTTTTGCTGTCCGGGCCGTATTTTCCACAGGCCCGGGGGCTTTGAAGGATTCCACCTCGGTTTTGAGGAGTGTGAAATTTGCTTTAGAGAAGTTTTTCACTGTGGTTTTCTGGGCAGGGGGTGAGGTTGGGATGTGAATATCCAGTGAGATTAGTTTATGGTCTGATCTTACCAATGAGGGATACACTTCTGGTCTGCAGCATAGAGTCCCCATGTTGGTGATGATCAGGTCCAGTATGTTTTCCCCTCTTGTGGGAGTGGTAACAAGTTGTTCCATAGCATTTGAGTTTATAAATTCTAGGAGCCTTTGGGCTAGGGTGTTGGAGCTAGAGTAATGCTCCCAGTCTATCTTTGGGTAGTTGAAGTCACCCAGTATAATGGTGTTTGGAGAGACTTTCATATTTTCCAGTGTTCTCAAGAAGGCCGAGTGGGGTTCCTGGGTTTGGGAGGGTGGTCTGTAGCAGGCTATAAACTGGAAGGCAGTTTTACCCACTGTTAGTTGCACATGGATAGTCTCTGATGCTTTGTGCTGTGCCACCAACCTGGATGTGTGGGTATCTTTGACGAATATTGATACTCCCCCTCCTTTTGTGGTTCGGTCCAAGTTTTGTGGCCGAAAAGCATGGTATGCGGTATAACCTGGTAGTGCTGGGGTGCTCTCGGCAGCCTTGAACCAGGTTTCTGTTACTGCACAGATATCGATGTTCTCCATGCTAAGGAGAGTTTCGAGTGTGTGCATCTTGAGGTTTAGACTTCTGGCGTTGAGTAGCATTACTTTTAGTTTCTTATCCCTTGTGATACCTATGGAGGTGGGTTTGTCTTTTGAGCCTTGCCTAAAAAAGGCACTATGGAAGTAGCAAGTGCCTTTGCCAATATCCGAAAGCCCAGGGGTGACAGGTGCAAGCCGTCCCTAGGGAAGCATCGTGGCTTGTCGAGCATGTCATCCCAGGCTGACTGGCATTGGATCCCCTTTGAATGACACCAATACTTAAGCCAATTGTTGAAATTGATCATATGGGATACAGATATCTGTGTTTATGATGCCTGTTAATCTGAAGAAAGATACTATCAACATTATTCTAGGTAACTTGATAATAAACTCTGAGATGTATCCGATCTCCACTAGCCTAACTCTACAGAGCATCGATAGCTTACCTATCCTAATAAACTACTTCCGGAACACAGACAATACCTCCTATATATATGTTGTGAGATCTAGGTGAAATTTTATGACTTATTTCTTTTATAGTTATAAACATATTGTAAAATAAATTTTTGTAACTATCCACCTTGATGATATTTTTGTGTAGCCCTACATTGTTATGCTTTCCTTGCCTTACAATGAAATTTAAGAGCTACTCCACTTTCATTGCATTTAACATATTCAAACCCTTTGATAAACTGAACCCATTGCAGGTAATGTATATCTTTATAATAAAATCAATACATTGACCTTCGGAGTTAACCGAGCCGTAATCTACGGACAGTTCCTCTAAGTCTCTGAAAAATCACAACCTAAATTACAGCAGGGTGTATTGAGAGTTATTATATAACCCTACAGAATGTAACTCGTACTCTGTCAAATTATAAGATCTCAAGTCAACTCCTACAACGTCCCTACCTACTAGTGCCCAATAATTCTAATTAGCCTAATTACAACTTAAAGGAAAACTCCAGGCTCCACTACAATTTACCTCAACTGTGAGTGTTCTTTTATCCCCGTAAACACATCCCAGCCATCAGCAGTTACCAGAATGCACCAAGAAGCTAGTTAGTTGTACATTTCTTACTTTCCCTAGCATAGGGCAGGAACACCCATCCCCCATTCTTTATTATCGCATCCTTTCAGGTGGAATAGGTCTCCACCTTTGTGACGTACCTTCAACACACTCAAATCAGTAGTTCCCTCTCCTGCTGATCCTCCCACAGTGTGACGTCACATTAATTAGAATGGCCCATTTCTTAGCTAATAAAGTCCTACATAACTTGCTGTGGAACTCTATTTTGTCCCCTGTTTTTTTCCGGAGTGAAAACATCGCTGGATCAAGAGTTTCCTTCATATAATCTGCAGGCAAAGTCCCTCGGAAAAATGAATTAGTTGCTCTAAAGTGTTTTTTGGTAAGTAGACTGCATACAAATTTCTGCCCACAGTTCTTCCCCAAAATATATACATTATTTTTTTTTCTGCTATTGTTTCAAGCATTTGCACCAAGTCATTTAGTTGAACAAGCGCCTCTACACAGATTAGCAGTAAGCTCTATAGAATACATTGGTTTCTGTCCCTGCATGTACCTTAGAAACCTCTCTATTATCTAAATGTTTCTAAACAGTCCAAAGTCAAATCCATGTAGATGTGACTGTAATAAGCTGATCGCTTACAATGTATCAGTCGGCTTATTACAGCTGTCTGTTTTTTTTTTTTTTTGAGCGGCTCTTGTGAAGGGGGTGTGGTGCTGGAGCATAGCACTGCCAGTACTTTCCTAGCTAGCAACGTTTGGCCCCCAATTTGCAAGAAAACAACATTGGCCCCCAATATAAAAGAAAACAACATCCGGATGTAAAGCAGAAAAAATGAGCTATAAGTCAGGACGTTCCTGTGAAAATATCTACAGTCCGGTGGTTTGCCGTGTGTGTGTGTGTGTGTGTGTGTGTGTGTGTGTGTGTGTGTGTGTGTGTGTGTGTGTGTTTTGCATTCTGATTGCATGTGGGTTCGTAAATGCATGAGTGGAGGCAGAATGTCTGTGTGTGTGAATGCTGGAGAGACTGTGTATGCATGTGAGAGAATAGTGCGTGTGTGAAAGCAGAATGTCTGTTTGTGTGAATGCAGAAGAGACTGTGTAAGCGTCTGTATGAGACTACGATGACTGAGTGTCTGAATGGAAAAGAGAATGTGTGTGTGCGCGCGCATGACAGAGTTAGCGATGTATGACAGAATTTACAGTGCATGCGAGAAAGTAGTATGTATGTCTGTAAGAATGCGGGAAAGGCTGTGTATGCGTGAATGACAGAGTGAGTAATGCAGGAAAGAAGGAAGAGTGCGTGTGTGAAAGCAGTATGTATGTCTGTGTGAATGCAGAAAAAGCTTGTATGCGTGTGTATGAGAGAGAGTGAGTAATGCAGGAGTGAAAGAACTGCGCGTGTGAAAGCAGTATGTCTGTATGTGTGTGTGAATGCTGAACAGACTGTGTCTGTGAATGTATATGACAGAGAGTTGCCTATACATGAGAAAAAAGAATAGTGCTTGTCTGAAACCCGAATGTCTGCGTGTCTGTGAGTGTATGAGAGATGGGGGCTGGGTGACATGCATCTGGCAATCTGTGTAGTGTGCCAGAAAATGGAACATTAACTTTATTTTTTTTTAATACTTTTAGCCTTTGACTAAAAATTCCAGTTCACATCTGCCACCGATACTTAGAGCAGCGGGATGTCCTTCATGGATGCATCTGCAGTCATAACAACTGGGTTGTCCTGTCGTCAGGCAGCCCTTCGGTCGGCCGGATTCCAAAGTCCGGGTCCAGCTTCGGCTGATGTCGCACTTCACCCGACGTCATCTCTGCTGGTCTTCGGGTATAAAGGCATCAGCCGACGCCATTTTCTTCAGTCTTTCTTGCCGGCGCCAAGCAGAAGCTGTTCGCAAGTGCCGGTCGGTCAGATCCAGAGATTACTACTACCGAATACTCCTTCAAGACTTCTAAAAGCTAAGTACCCGCTGGGGACTCTTTCTTGCCTCAGCCGATGTCAGAAAAAGTCAATAACTGTTTTACTTGTGGGAAACAAATACCTCATAAAGATTTCCACTCTTACTGTTTGCCTTGTTTAGGCCCAGACCACGACGTAGCAGCCTGTTCGCCTGTGCTTCTTTCAACCGACGAACTCTTAGACATCGGTCGGAGTTTGCTGAACAGTTTTTCGCTCTGAATTTGCGACATTATGCCGCCGGATCCTCCGACTACCCAAATTGTTAAAAACGCAAAGAAAAGACCGACACTCGGTCCGCAGTTTCGGCCGAAACCATGGTTAAGCAAATCATGAGTGTCTCGGTTTCGGCGAAACCGAAAACTGATCAGAGTACAGCCGAATCAATGACTACTACTGAGGTTCGGTTACCTTACTTGAATCGGCCTCAGAAATTTTACCTACTACAGTGGTTACTAGTGACTTATCAGACACCATCCCTTTGGATGTCTCTACCCCAGCACGTGGTGCTGCTAGGCCTCCTGCAGCCATGTCTATTAAGGCCTTCGCCAGGGCTAAAGCAGCCAAATCTACTAAGTCAGTGCCTGTTAAACCCCTCAACCAGGCCCACTTCTAGTTCACAAATGCTTACTCTGGCAGAAGATTTAATATCCTTAATTAGGGATCTCAATCTCACCCAGACAGGGCCTCTCAGCCCCAGAAAGAGACCTAGAGCAGAGCCCCTCGAGCCTGTGTCCTCTGATGATTCTGGAAGACTCAGATATTACAGACCAGCCAGAGGCTCCTTTCTCCAATTTTGAGGACTCAGATGCTGAAGAATCCATTCCAGCTGCTTCCCACCAGAAGAATTCTCCTTTGGGAAACCTTACATGCCATGAGAGAACAATTCCAATGGCAGGAACAGGATTTTCAGACTCCAGAAAAGACTTAGGACTTTTCTGCACCTACCACAACACAGGCCCTTAGCTATACCTCCTGTCCTCTCTGTTGTGGACGATGCATTTAATGATGTTTGCACTGCACCAGATTCTTTACCCCCAGCACCTGCCAAACCAGATAGATTTTACAGGGTGCCAGACACTCATCACCACCTATACAAGGCCCCTCTTGCAGACCCCGAAACTATATCCCAGGGCCCTAAGGCAGTAGCCTCAACCACAGCAAAAACCCTATTCCTTCTGAAAGGGAAGCCAGGTCTTTAGACAGATGGGGCAAAAAGGTTTACACCTCTGCTACTCTCTCAGCTAGAGCTTTAAACTGTCAGTTTCACATGATACAATACCAAGAGTTTATGCTTGATCAGTTAACTAAAAAGCTATCCTCTGATGACTCTATAGATAAGAAAAATCTATTAGAAATGGTAAATAACATACAACAGGTTAGTAACCATTCCTTAAAATGTGGCTATGATGCACTGGAGGCTTCGTTTAGATCAGCCATGACTGGCACAGTGATAAGAAGACATGCATGGTTGAAGGAACAAGTTTTACCGGATCATGTTAAAGCTAAGTTATTAGATGCTCCTATGGATAAGACCAGTTTGTTTGGTACACCTGCCCAGCAGGTAATGAAGAAAATGGAAGAAAAGGCAAAATCTGTACAAACGGTTAAAGATTTCTTGCAGGTTCAGCCCCAAGGTTTAGCAGGAACTGGCCTGCCAAAATTGGTCCTTTCCTGACTCCACAAGATCCCAAAGGGGCAGGAATAGACGTTCCAGAGGCAGAAATCAATCTAGAGGGGTGCCTACAGAGGACGACAGTGGCAAGGTAATAACAGAGCCACAGGCACAGCCACTACCACTACAACAGGGCAATCACAGTGACTTGATTCTAACTCCGCCTACCAGGGAACAAATAGCAGCACCCTTAGGCGGAAAATTAACCTTATTTTCAAAGAACTGGCACTATATCACAAAAGACAAGTGGGTTTTGCAAACCATAGACCAAGGTTACCGGTTCCACTTCCACACTATACCAGTCAAAAGAGGAATGCCAAACCTACCTCCAAATCAAAAAACAGAAGCTCTACAGCAGATAATGCAATTAACAAAGATGAGAGCTGTGGAAAGAGTACCAATAACAGAACAAGGCAAAGGATTCTACTCCAGACTATTCCTAGTTCCAAGAAAGGAAAAAGTTGGAGACCTATTCTCGATCTGTCCACCTTAAACACATACATCATTGTCCCAAAATTCAAGATGCTGACCCTACAGCAACTTCTTCCCATGCTGGGCAAGGAGTGTTGGCTGGTAACTCTAGATCTCAAGGAGGCATACCTGCACGTCCCCATTCGACCAATTTGCAGAAGATACCTCAGATTTCTTGCAGGATCAGAGCACTATCAATTCTCAGCATTGCCCTTTGGCTTATCTACTGCGCCCAGAGTAGTCACAAAATGCCTGGCATCAGTAATCGCCCACTGCAGACTACAGGGAATCCAAATTTATCCATACCTGGATGACTGCCTGCTACAAGGGGACAACAAAAGCAAGCTGACAACAGATTTACAAAGGGTCATTTACTTGCTACAAGCACTGGGATTCACAGTCAATTTGCAAAAATCAAGGCTGATTCCATCCCAAACAAGGACATTCTTGGGCGCGGAATTGGACACAGTAAAACAAATGGCATTCCTAACTGCAGAAAAACAAAAAGATCTCCCTCTTTACTTCTTGGCACTAACAAACCACAGCAAACTAACAGCAAGAAAAGTTCTGCAGGCCTTGGGCTTCATGGCATAGGTTCATAGGTTCATACTAGGCTATCTGCCCGAGGGCATTTATAAGCCTAGCCCATTGTTTTGTGGCTTACGCCACCCCTTTAGTATGGGGAACTATACCCATTATTTTGCTGTGCCTCTGTCGAGCAGTGACACTGAGGTAATTCCTGGGGTATATCTGCGATCTCCCATCCATTGGTCAAGATTTCTCTTGAACAAGGCCAGCGAGGTGCTCTGCCTCACATGTACCGGGATTTTGTTCCACAGCATAGGGAGTCTTTGGGTGATGAATCTATCCCTCCAGCACGTCCTATTAATAGCCGTGTCGAGGTTTAAGTCTCCCGCCTTGTGGCTCTGATGGATCTAGATTTTTGAGGTGAAGCATATTCATCAAATCTGGGTTTGACATGGCCTTGTATGTTAGGCAAAGGTCACCTCTGAGCAAGCGGTGACTGAATAGAGCTGGAGTTCTTTCAGTCGGGCAGCATAGGACAGGTTTGTGAGACCCTTTATCCTTTTCGTGAGGAACTTTTGTGGCCTCTCCAGCTGCTGCAAGTGTCGGGTCAGATACATTCCGAATGGGGCATTGTACTCAATCATTGGTCTGATGAGTGATGAGTAAAGGGAGACTATGACCTCCCTTGATCTAGATGAGAATCCCTTCATGATAAGGTGGGCAATGTAGAAGGACTTCCTAACTACTTTAGCTACATGGGTGTCGAATGACAGACTACTATCAACCTGGGTCCCCAGGTCCCTGATAACTTCTTCTGTGCTCAGTGGATTGCCACCTATTTGGTAGCTAGGGTAACCTTGTTTTTCCGAAGGGTATGACTATGCATTTTTGGCATTTAACTTTAGGCCGTGGCTCTGGCACCAGTTATCCGTTCTGTGAGACCCTTCTGAAGGATATCTGTGTCAGATGTGTTTTCTACTATGGCGCCCAGTTTGCAGTCATCTGCAAACTTTGTCAGCCATAACCCTCCTGTGTTTGCTTGTACTTGGAAAAGTAGATGCCAAACAAGAGTGGGCCCAGGACTGAGCCCTGTGGGACACCACTTGTGACAGGCTTTGAGTCTGACATGGCGCCAGCAACTCTGACCCTGTGGGTTCTGTCACTCAGCCAGTTTGCAACCCATCTTGTGATGTATGGGTTAACATTTAAGCTGATGAGTTTTTCAATGATACCCGAGTGGGGTATTGTATCAAGGCCTTAGCCAGATCGAGGTAGGCTGTATGGACTGCCTTTCCTCATCAATGGCTTTGGTGACTGTTTCAAAAGTCAACCAAGTTTAAAAGGCATGATCTGCCTTTGACAAAGCCAAACTGGGTTGGATCCAAAGTCTGCAAATTCCCTATGTCTTTATTTATGAGGTCCATTATGATCCTCTCCATGGCTTTGCAGATAAGGCTTGTCAAGCTAATGGGCGGTAATTTCCAGGGTCTGTGGAGGCACCGCCTTTGTGAAGTGGGACCACAGTTGCAGTGCGCCACTCCCTGGATGATCCAGAGGTAAGACTTTGATTAAACAGCTGTCCTAGCTGTGGGTTTAATTCCTCATTGAGTTCGTGGAGCACACAGCCGGGACACCATCGGGTCCCATGGATGCTGTGTTTTTGCTTTGGAGAGAGCAGTTCTCACTTGGGCTGGAGATGTTTGGGGGCTGCACTCATTTGGTATAGATATCTCTCCTTTTGGGGAGGGGAGAAGTTTGCACTGAACCTGTCAGCCAGTATGTTGGCAATGTCTGTAGGATCAGTAATCTTCACATCATTTTGAACTAGTTCTGAGCATATCTGGGAGTTTCCTCCTAGGTTTCTAACATAGCTAAAGAAGGCCTTATGATTGTCTTTTGAGTCTTTAGCTATTTTTCTCTCGAAATTTGCTTTGGATGATTTTATGAGAGCTCTTAGTTTTTACTTATAGTGATCAAGGGTGTCTTACCTTTTAAGGATTTTGCTCTATCTTGTAGTAGCTTCCTCCTTTGTTGTAGAGTTTGTTTATGGCTGGGGTCCACCAGACTGGACGCTTGCCTTTGGTACAAAGAGTCTTTGTTTTGCTTGGGATTGCCTTATCCATGCAGTCCTGCAGGTGCTGGTAGAAGGCGTTTGTAAGTGATTCAGCGGCTTGAGTATTGTTTTCCGCCAGCTCGGGGCCTGAAAGGAGACCACACTAGTCTTTAGAAGTGTGAAGTCGGCTTTGAGAAGTTCTTTACTGTGGTCTTTTTATTTCAGGTGGGGTGGGATGAGGACCTCCAGCGAGATTAGTTTGTGATCTGATCTCACCAGTGAGGGGTATACTTCGGTGTTGAACATTGTGCTCCCATGTTCGTGATGATGAGATCAAGTATGTTATCTCCTCTTGTGGGATGGTGACTAGTTGTTCCATGGCATTTGAGTTTATGAATTCCAGGAACTTTTGGGCTAGGGTGTTTGGGCTTGAGTAGTGTTCCCAGTCTATATTAGGGTAATTGAAGTCACCTAGTATGATGGTGTTTGGTGATACATTTATCCCCTCTAGTGTTTTCAGGAAGGCCATGTGAGTTTCCTGAGTTTGTGAGGGTGGCCTGTAACATGCTACAATTTGCAGAGCAGTCTTGCCTATGGTTAATTGCACCTGGATGGTCTCCGATGCATCGTGCGTTGCCACCAGTCTTGAGGTGTGGGTGTCCTTGATGAATATGGATACCCCCCCTCCTTTCTTGGTATTGTCCGGATTTTGGGGCATCATGCATAATCTTGGTTCCACATGCCAGACTACATATGAGAAAACTACAGTGGTACCTAAAGAATTTATGGTCCCAACACAGGCACAGCCTAGAAGCAGAAATTCCAATAATTCCATGCCTAAAACAGGAGTTCCTATGGTGGGCTCAAGCATGCCAGTCAAACCCAGGCTTACCCTTTCACAAATATCAAGCAAGCCAAACCATCACAACAGACGCCTCAGACCTAGGATGGGGGGGTCACATGCTAGACAAATGCGTGCAAGGATTGTGGACGCAGGACCAGCTTCACCTGCACATCAACCTAAAAGAAATGCTGGCAGTAAAACTGGCAATCCAAAAATTCAGACCATTTCTCAAAGAAGGCCATTTGATGATAAGGACAGACAACACCACAGTCATGTGGTACATCAACAAACAGGGAGGCACTCATTCATACCCCCTATGCAGAATGACTTTGGACTTTTGGAACCTGGCACTCAGCTACAACATCCAGTTACAGGCAATGTTTGTACCGGGAAAGGAGAACACTCTAGCAGACATGTTAAGCAGAACCACCTCGGATGCTCACGAATGGATGCTACACCCGTACATCTTCAAGACCATCGCAAAGAAATGGGCAATGCCACAGATAGATCTATTCGCTTCCCTCTCAACCACCAGCTCAAAAATTCTGCACAAGGACATTCCATCCACTTGCATCGAAAGTGGATTCGCTCCTTCAGCTGGAAAGGCCTGACAGCATATGCATTCCCACCTCTTCCCTTGATACACAAGGTATTACTAAAAATCAAGGAGGAACGTCCAAGGATAATCCTGATAGCTCCAAACTGGCCAAGACAACACTGGTACCCATTGCTGAGGAGCATGTCTCGACAAAATGTGGTCAATACCCTGATGCCTTTGATGTTAACTCAGAACAACTACAGCATCATGCATCCAAACCTAAAACGTTGCAGCTGACTGCATGGCACATCACATAGCAGCAACTATTCCAGATCTCTCCCAAAGGGTTAAAGACATTATCCTTGAAGCCCGCAGACCTTCAACAAGAAGAAACTATGCAGGGAAATGGAAAAGGTTTGTCATTTGGAGTGCTGAAAGAGGGAAGGATGTGTCGAATATAGATATGGCTAACATTCTGGAGTACTTGGCAGAGCTTCTACATACAGGCCTGTCCTATTCCTCCATCAAGATACATGCATCAGCTATTTCAGCAGAATACAGCTTTGATCCACCTGTCTTCTCACATCCTCTACTCAGGCAGTTCCTCAGAGGGATCAAGAATGTAAAACCTCCTAGGAAACCACCACTGCCAGCTTGGGATTTGAACTTTGTGCTAGAAAAGTTGACACTCGCACCTTTGAACCAGCAGCAACAGCAGACCTACAGCATCTTTCATGGAAAACTGCTTTCCTACTGGCAATAACCTCAGCAAGGAGGGTTTCTGAACTTCAGGCCCTAATGGCAGTACAACCCTTCCTAATCTTCCACCAAGACAGAGTGTCCATGAGGACTAATCCTACATTTATGCCTAAGGTGGTATCCAGAGTGTCCTTAAACCAGGCAATCCACCTACCTACCTTCTTCCCCAACCCACAAAACAGAGGGGAAAGAATGCTGCATACCTTGGATGTACACAGACAGCTACGCTACTACCTGGACAGAACAAAAGTAACAGAAAACTGACCAGCTTTTTGTAGCCTATGCAACAGGAAGGGAAGGAAAAGCAATCTCCAAACAGACAATCTCCAAATGGATAGGAAATTGCATACGATTCTGTTACTCCTTCCATGGAAAACCAATTCCACAGAACATACGACCTCATTCTACAAGAGCAACAGCCACTACCACAGCCTTCTTACGAGGAGTGGCAACCAAGGACATTATTGAGGCGGCTACTTGGACCTCCGTGCATACATTTGCCAAGCATTATAATTTACCTCTGTATTCCAGATCCCGAGCAGGGTTTGCCACTGCTGTACTGCAAGGGATCCTAACCACACCATAATCTATTCTTCCTCCTCCCTAGTTGGCTATGGTATTCTACCTAGTTGTTATGACTGCAGATGCATCCATGAAGGACATAGTACAGTTTTGTACCTACCATAAATGTAGATGTCCGAACTGGATAGCATCTGCAGTCAGGATTACCTCCCTCCTTCTCCTCTGTGGTACTCCTAGGTATTTACCCTCCTAATAGCTAGCTGGTGGGGAGTCTTTATGGTGTATTTGTTTGTATATATGTACATACATGCTTATTTTTGTGTTTGCCTTCTATCCTTTGGGGAACATTGGCATTTTACCCAAAATTTAGCCTTCCAAGAGGGCAACTGGCATCTGGGGCAAGAAACACTGAAGAAAATGGCGTCGGCTGATGCCTTTATACCCGAAGACCAGCAGAGATGACGTCGGGTGAAGTGCGACATCAGCCGGAGCCGGGCCCGGACTTTGGAATCCAGCGACAAGGGCTGCCTGACGACAGGACAACCCAGTTGTTATGACTGCAGATGCTATCCAGTTCGGACATCTACATTTATGGTAGGTACAAAACTGTACTTTATATATGTTAACTTTAATTAACCAATCGCTTGCAATGTATCGATTGACTTATTACAGTGAAGTGCCTTTTTTCTTTCTTTTTTTTTTTTTTTGTGAGGGCCTCTTGCTGAGTAGTGTAGTGCTGGATTGTCACCTCTTAGAACCAAAAATGTGGACAATGCCGCAAATAATGGGGGGTGCAAAGTCCCAAAAATAGGGACACTTTTTAAATATTGCTTTACAAGCTTAGAAAGTTGATAGAATAACTGGATTTGGATTACCTTGAATTTTTTAAAGGGTATGAGATATGAAACTTAAATTTCTGACCTTATTTTTGGTCTTTGACCTTAAAGGAATTATCAACAGTTTGCCGACAGAAAACACAAATTTATAAGAAACAGACCAGAAATATGACCCAAAAATCTGGCCCTTCTGTAAAAAGTCATAACATCTCTGTGCTACTTCCTTCTCACACACATTGTCAAGTACAATACCCTGTCTGACATGTACCTTGCAAAGCACATGCATGAGAGACCTCAGAGGTTCATGACAAGGAAGATCCAGGGACTCAAACACCTATCTTGTACAGGTAGGCTGACAGTCCTGTCCCTCTACTCAGTCTCATCCAGACTGCTCATTGGTGACCTGTGTGTGGCATCCAGAGCTGTGTCCGTTGCAGCCTTGATAGAGTTGCTGCATATCCGTAAGTCTAATTCCACTCACTCAACCCGCACGCAAGGCCTCAACCTGGTATGCAACATTACTTGAGCTTGTTGGCTGGATATCTTTGTGTTCCAAAGACTCCCCATCTGTGGAATAGACTCCTCTCCATGTCAAGCAAAGTACCTCACTAACCATCTTTAAAATGAACAGGGAAAACTGCATGGGAAACAGGAGATATACCTGTGGGATCCCAGCATAACCTTGAGATTGTTTTTAAATTGACTTTTTACTTCAGGAATAATGTCCTTGAGACACTGCATAAAAAGGCCCTATGGGGGTACCAAGAGCCTTGGCCAGTACCTCACTAATCATCTTTAAGATGAACCGGGATGACTGCATGGGAAACAGAAAATATACCTCTAGGATCCCATCTGTGTTCATGGTGGACACGAACACACTGCTGCTGACTATGTGAGAACAAGGGCAAAATTTGTATCTAGGCTTATAAGGGCCTCCCAGCCGATTGACTAGTATTGTCCATTGAACCTATGAAATATCCTTCAGCTGCAGAATCAGTGTTGTTACAGATAGGGAAAAGGTGAGGCTACATAGGAGCATTGTATCATAGGACGTTACTAGGCTAGTGGCCATGAGGCCCTAAAACACCTAGCCATGTTTTACCCTTATTTCCACAATAAGCACCACTTGCCCCTGTCCAGGATGGACACAGGTGAAACCTCCGATGGTTAATGTTACCCTTCCAATCATCCAGATAGCGTTTGAAGAGGGCCAATAAGGTGTTCTGTTTGACATGAAGGGACAGTCCATTCCAATGTTGTGGTAAGCTTTGTGAGACAAATCTACCCCTCCCTCCCTTAGGTACTATTAATGTCACCAACCAGGTTAAGTTCTTTACAGCAAGTAACCTGTGTACTATCCCAATGGTGAATATGCAACAGGTACAGTAAAGCAGGGTCAAATATTGCTTTATATGCAAGGCATCAATCATCTGAGCAGTCTGTATGAGACAGACTAAACTGGCAGTGAGTTCAGAGACTCCACAGCGGACACATGCTGAAAAGCTTGACTTTTCCTTTTGAGGAACCTATGTAGTCTCATGAATTCATGCAAGTGCCTATTCTGGTACATACAAAAAGGGGCATTGTACTCAATTATTGACTTGATGAGGGAAGAGTACTTTGCAGATATAACTTGTTTTTTATGGATACAGTGCCCTTACTTGTGAGATGAGCAATATAGAATGCCCTGCTTACCGCGGTGGCCACAAGGTGATCAAAGGTAAGGTTGCTGTGAGTGCATACTCTGGGTGTTATTGTTGTGGTAGTTAGCATGAACATAATACCAATAGAAATGGATAATACATTTTTTTTTGCATTGAGTTTAAGAACATGACTTTGGCACCAGTCATTTGTTTGTGTTAAACCGTCATGTAGGATGTTGACATTATTTGGAGATTAATGGACCACATGCAGTTTGCAGTCATAAGTAAAGTTTGTCAGCCACAGAACCTTTAGTTTTATCTTGTACTTTGGATGTGGCGTGGAGGGAGAGGGATTTCTTTAGATGTAGCATTTCTAACAGAGCTGGGCCAGGCATGGAATTTCTTTAGATGTAGCATTTCTAACAGAGCTGGGCCAGACATGGCTTTGTAAGTCCGACAAAGATTGCCTCTAGGTGATATGAGACAGACAATAGCCAGAGTATTTTGACTCTGTCCATGTAGGGCATGTGATTAATGCCTAGGATCCTCTTCGTGAGTTACTTCTTTGGCCTCTCCAGCTGTTACAGGTGTCTAGTGAGGTACATGCCAAATGGGGCATTATACTCAATGGGTGGTCTAATGCGGGAAGAGTAGAGAGAGATGATGACCTCTTCATTCCTGGATGCAAAACCCTTGGTAATGAGATAAGCCACATAGAAGGACTTTCTGACCACAGTGGCAATGTGGTGGTCAAAGGACAGGCTGCTGTCAACCTGCAACCCCAGATCTCTTATAACGCCTTCAGTGTTCAGTGGGCTCCCATCAATGTTGTAATAAGTGTGAACTGGGTTTTTACCAAAGGGGATGACGACACATTTTTCGGCATTAAGCTTAAGGCCGTGGTTTCAACACCAGTCATTGGTCTCAGTGAGGCCTTTCTGTAGGCTGTCTGCATCACTTGGGGAGTTAGTAATGGCTCCCAGTTTGCAGTCATGAGCGAACTTGCTCAAAGTCCCTTTGTGTAGGCCTGGACTTCAGAGAAGTAGATGTCGAACAGGAGAGGACCCAGAACCGATCCCTGTGGGACTACACTTGTGACTGTTCGGCAGTCTCATTTTGAGTCTACTACTTTCACACTGTATGTTCTATCTGTGAGCCATTTTGCAAGCCAACTACTGATATAGGTGTTGATGCTTGGTCTGGTGACTTTATCAATAATTCCCGAGTGAGGAATAGTATCAAAGTCCTTGGCCAGATTGAGGTAGGTTGTATGCAATGCCTTACCTTTATCCACAGCCCTGTGGACTGACTCAAATAAGTCAACCAGGTTGAGCAGGCATAATCATCCTTTCACAAAGCCCAAATGTGTGGGGTCTCAGACTCATCAAGCTAATGGGGTAATAATTCCCAGCATCTATAGTTGCTCCCCCTTTATGGACAGGGATGACGGTAGCAGTGCACCATTCGGTAGTGACAAAGCCTGAGGTGAGGCTGTGACTGAACAGGGCACACAGATGCAGTGCCAGTTCGCTTTGTAGTTCATGTAGAACACAGCCAGGGATATTATTGGGTCCCATTGAAGCAGTATTCTTGGCCTTGGACAATGCAGCTTTAGCCTGTGCTGCAGTAATGCTGGGTGCCTGGCATTCTGCCAGTAATGTGATTTGTCATTTGGGGGAAATAGTTGGCACTTAATCTGTTGGCCAGTATGTTGGCAATATCTGTTGGGTCAGTATAGGAGGTACCATTATGCAGTAACTCAGAGCAAATCTGGGTATTGATGTGGTGGTTCTTGATATAACTGTAGAAGGTTTTGTGATTATTTTCAGTGTCTGACACAAAGGAAATCCCATGGGTGACAGATGAAGACTACCGCTGGCAAACCATCGAGGATGGTCAGTCATGTCACTCCAGGCTGACAGATACTGTATCTCCTTACAATGACAATAGAAACTAAGCCAAGTATTGAAGTCCATCATTTTTGGTTTGTACTAAGGCATTATCCTACTTGAAGGTAAAATATTGCTTATGGCTTGGGACATACATCTGCCTGACACATGGAGCCTGTGACCTCAGTTGTGTCTCTCATCATGTAATCCAGACAGATACTTGTCAAGTCATTGACACTAACATGGACTCTGACAGAGTCATAACAGTGCCTGTTTTTGAGAGACACGAGTGCCTGTGTGATGTGGTGGACCCGGGTACCAGACAGAAAGCTGACCCTGACTTGCTCCTTATCCAGCACTACAATGCCACTAAATAATTTTTCCCCACCATTCAGTTCAGCAGTCTGACCACTTCCATACGCACTTTGGTGACACATACAGGAATCATTTCACCAGCAATCACTTCAGTTGTTTACACATGTATGCTAGGCACTTTTTACATGGACATTGTAGGGAATAAATGTTTTATATTGGGGAGACAAAAAGGGCGTTCAAGGTGAGGCTTTTAGAGCATATTAGGGATATAAATAATGGTAATGAGGAAAGCCCAATAGCTTTGCATTTTGCACATTTTCATGGGGGTATAAGTAGCTGCCTTAAAGGTACTGTTTTAGAACAGGTTTGTTTATCTCCACATTATAATGTGGACATTAAAACACTTTTATTACAAAAAGAAGCTATGTATATTTTAAAATTTAAAACAATGTCTCCACATGGGCTGAATGAAGACTTTAATTGGAGGGCATTGCTTAATTGATTGTTAATTTATAAGTGGATAATTAGTATCTGCATTTGTATATATATTGTTACGTTTTTTTTGTGTATTATACTCCTTGAAGGCTTTGGCCGAGACGTCAGAGAATTGAAGCTTTTTAATAAATCTTCTGGTGGATATTGTGGTTGTTGCTTTTCTACATCTTGTTCCTGTGCATTGGTGTTTTATTCACTTGGGAGGTTGTCTACTAAACTTAATCCCACCAAATTAGCAGCAAAGAGTTTTTTTTTATGTTGGAGGTAGGAATAGGAGAAAAAGAGAATACAGTGGGAGATTACTAGTTGAAAGTGTGGATTGGAGGGGAGGGGGTTGTGTTGTATAGCTAGTGGTAGTATGGTTTGTGTGAAGTGTGTGAATGAGGTAACAATATTTTCGGAGGAGAGTGAGGGATGTTAGTAGGAGGGGTACTCACTTTACTTGGGTGGAGGACAGAGGACTGTTTCACATATGCATCTGCATCATTATTTTTATTTGAGAGACCTTAGTATTACAGAGAGTCTGTTAGTTGCAGTAGGGCACTGAATGTGATTAGGCCATGCACAGGGATAAAGGCAAAAAATCATACTAAGCAAAGCCGTTGTATGTATGAAGTATGTACTGTAAACCAAAAATACATTGAGCTTATGTAACTAGCAGGAACCAATTTCCATACACACTCTTGCACAATCACTCATAGGTTCATAGGTTCATACTAAGCTATCTGCCCTAGGGCATTTATAAGCCTAGCCAGATTGTGTTTGGCTTTCGCCACCCATTTTAAATTAATTTTGCTATCCCCTTTTTCGAGGTTAGTATACTGTGCCTCTGTCTAATAGTGACACAGAAGTGATACCCGGGGTAAACCTGCAATCTCCCATCCACTCATCAAGATTCCTCTTGAAGAGAGTCAATGAGGGACTCTGCCTAAACTGGACTGGGATTTTATTCTAGAGTGAAGGGAGCCTCTGAGTTATGAATCTGTCCCTCCAGCATGTCCTATTTATTTCAATGCTGAGGTTCAAGTCTCTCGAGCGTGTAGCTCGATGGGATTTGGATTTTCTGAGGTGCAGCATGTCCATTAATTCCGGGTTGGACATGGCTTTATACGTCATGCACAGATCGCCTCTGCAGGCGGTATGCCACTGAGTAGAGCTGGAGTTTCATTAACCAGGCAGCATATGGCATCTGTTTGAGCCCTTTGATCCTCTTGGTGAGGTACTTTTGGGGTCTTTCCAGTTGCTGCAGGGGTCTGGTAAGGTACATCCCAAAAGGCATTAATTGTTCGACATGAGCCTGAGCATCAAGTGGGTGGTGACATGGCACAGGAATCACAATGTTCAAAATCCTGTGTGGCAGTTATGCCCTCCTAACAGCGTTTATAGTCCAAGCCTTTGTACAGTGTTCTCCCTGTCACCTGTACAGATGATGATAGCTGGTAACCTTGACACACTGTAACTTGTGTGAACATGTACTAATGTCTGATGCACAGTGAGACAGCATAACATTATGCAGCAGTCGCCAATTTGATGGCAAAGGGGCTTGTGTGATGTGATACATGATTTTATGTATTTTAGGTATCCTTAAGTAATTTGTAGGGCCTACACACATTTACACAAAGGGGAGAGCGCTATGACATGTGCTTTTGGATCTCAGGTGGCAATATTTAGGAGAACTTGAAGTAAGATGTGCAATATTGCCAAAAGGGCAGACAGCACTGCCTGGTACAGTGACTTGTAATAACGTAGACAGGAAAATTATGGAGTCAAAATGGTCATTCTGTACTCATGATATCACTCTGGTGTGCTTACTGCCTGACTTGACAAGTTAAGTTAGTACAACTGCAAATTTGATGCGCAATCTTTTTGAGTGAAGGGTGTAAACCCTCTTACGTGGTGTTTTCTGCAAACTGCACATGCCTCTTGTTTTAAAGAGACCCAAGTCAAATTAGTAATGTGAAAAATATGAATAACTGTGTTTGGCTGAGTAGTGTCTACTGCCAATTAACAGCTCGATATATGACCAGTGGAGCAGTAAGATTTGAAATATGCACAAAGAAAGGCAGGGAGGGCCTCAAAGTAAATTTACTAATATGGATAAAAGACTAAAGGATTGCTAAATAGTTTCAGCTGAATTAGAGAAGATCATATTAAGCTCCCAATTGCCTCCATTATATGCATTATGCAAGTGATAGATACATGCACAAAATAATAAGTAGCCCCCCCCCCAAAAAAAAAAAAAAATCACTGCATGGAGTATAGAAAACAGGGAGTTTTCAGTACATAATTTTACTGTGCCTGAATCATAGATACAGGCTTGCTATCTACTGTTTTACAGTCCTTCAAAATGTGTGGAGATGATGAAAATGTCATGTAAAATACAAAAACATGTCACTAGGCTAATGTTCCTCAAAGAGATTGTAAAACAAACATAAGATGTTAAGTTGTCCATCTCGCCTTCATTCTTGCTGGATGGGTTCAGAGCCGACCTCGGCTCCGACTCGGCCACTCTAAAAGCTCGAGAGTTGGTTCCACCGGCTCGAGGCTCCCCTTATATCCCACAATGCTAGGCGGTATTACCTCCAGATCTCGTTTGCTGCTACAGCTATCGAGGTGTGTTGCTTTAACCGGCTCCAGGTTAGTGTACTAAACAGTTTTAAAAAAACTTAGAAAATCCCTTTTAAATTAGTTTTTGACCAGTATCCCCTTACTTTTAAAGGATCTTATCCCTTTTCCTGTGTTTTCTTCACCTTACCACAAGAACTTATCTGTTCTTCCCTTAGGCCTTCGGGCCCTCCCATCCCTCTTAGAGTGTGTATGTTTTTGTAGGGACTTTAAAACTATCTATACTTATTAGTTTAAATTAGTTTTATTTAGTCAAGAGTGTAATCGGTGTGTTTGTGTTTGGGTGTGATTGCACTTGTTTTTTTTTGGAAATGTCCAAGGATTCGAAGGTCTCAGGCTTCAAGAAGTGTGACTCGTGCTGTCAGAAAATGTCTCTGACAGACGGTCACACTTCTTGTGTGTACTGCCTGGGACCTTTACACTTGCAGGACTCTTGTGCTGTATGCCATGGCTTCAGCCCTAGAGTCCTGCAGGAAAGAAAGAACAAGCTCATTTTACGGGGCTTGCTAAAGCCTGAGGGTCCCCGACTGTTTCTTCGGCAAACCTTCTAAGGCTTCTAGGTCTTCGACTCCAGCTTCTGAGTCGACACCTGTGGTTCCTCCTCGGCTGGAGCCGAGGTCAATTATTTTGGGGGGAACTTTTCCCCCTTTTTTGGGGGGGTTTTTTTAAAAAAAAAAATTTTTTTTTTAAAAAATTTAAAAAAAAGGGGTTTAAACTTTAAAAAAGGAAATTTTTTTTTTTTAAAAAAGGGGGTTTTTTTTTTTAAAAAAAATTTATTGTGAAAAAAGGGGGGGGTTTTTTTTTTCCCCCCCAAAACCCCCCCCCCAAAAAAAAAAACCCCCAAAAAAATTTTTTTTTTTAAAATTTTTTTGGTTTTCCCCCCCTTTTTTTTCCCCCCCCTTTTTAAAAGCCCCAAAAAAAAAATTGTAAAATTTTTTAAAAAATTTTTTTTTTTTAAAAAAAACCTTTGGGGTTTTTTTTCCCCAAAAAAGGGGGGAAAAATTTTTTTTTAATTTTTTAAAAAATTTCGGGTTTTTGGAAATTTTAAAAGGGGTTTGGGGGGGAACCAATTAAAATTTTTAAAAATCCCCCCCCCAAAAAAAAAACCCCAAAAAAAGGAAAAAAAAATTTTTTAAAAAACCTTTTTAAAAACCGGGAAAATTTTTTTCCCAAAAAAAAGGGGGGTTTTTTCCCATTAAAAAAAAAAAAAAAGGGTTTTTTTCCCAAAAAAATTTTAAAAAAAAAATTAAATTTTTGGGGTTTTAAAAAAAAAAAAAAAAGGGAAAAAAATAAAAAAAAACACTTTTTTTTTTTTTAAAAAAAACCCGGGGGGAAAAAACCCCAAAGGGGTTTAAAAAATTTTTTTAACCCCTTTTTAAAAGGGGGTTTTTTAAACCGGGGGGCCAAAAAATTAAAAAAAAAGGAAAATTAAAAAAAAACCCCCCCCCAAAAAATTTTAAAAAATTTTTAAAAAAAAAGGGGGGGTTAAAAAAAACCGGGAAAAAAAAACCCCCCTTTTGAAAAAATTTTTTTTTGGAAAATTTTTTTTTTTTTAAAAAAGGCCCAAACCCCTTTTAAAAAGGGGTTTAAAAAAGGGAAAATTTTTCCCCCCCCGGGGGGAAAAAAACGGTTTGGGGGTTTTTTTAAAATGGTCAAAAAACGAAAAAAAATTTTTGGGTTTTTTTTTTTTAAAAAATTTTTTGGGGGGGCCCCGGGGCCCAAAAAAATTTTTAAAAACAGGAAAAAAGGGAAAAAAAATTTTTTTTTTAAAAAATTTTTTAAAAAGAAAAAAATTGGGCCCCCTTTTTTGGTTTTAAAATTTTTTTTTAAAAAAAATTAAAAATACCCGGGGGTTTTTCCCTTTTTTTGGGGGAATTTCCCCTTTTTTTTTGGAAAATTTTTTTTCCCAAATTTTTTTTTAAACTAAAGGGGTTTTTAAAAAAAAAAAAACCCCCTTCCCCCCAAAAAAAAGGGTTTTTTTTTTTTTGGGGGGGTTTTTTCCAAAGGGGAAACCCAAATTTTAAATTCCCCCCAAAAAACTTTTTTTAAAAAAATTTTTGGGTTTTTTCCAAAAAAAAAAAACCCCCCGTCCCCCTAAAAAAAAACCCCCCCAAAAAAAAAAAACCCAAAAAAAAAATTTGGGGGGAAAAAAAAAAAACCCTTTTAGGTTGTTTTTTTTTTGGGAAAAAAAAAAAGGGGGGGAAAAATAAAAATTTTGGGGGGGGAAAAAAATTTTAAAATTTTAAAAATTTAAACCCGGGGGGAAAAATTTTTTTTTTTTAATTTTTTTTTAATTTTTTTTCCCAAAAATTTTTTTAAATTTTAATTTTTTTTAAAAAAAAAAATTTTTGGGGTTGGCCTAAAAAAAAGGGGGAAAAAAGGGGGAAAAAAAAAAAAGGGGGGAAAAAGGAAAGGAATGAAAGGGGTTTTGGGGGTTTTAAAGGGGGGGGGTTTTTTTAAAAAGGGGGGAAAGGGGGGGGGAAAAAAAAAATTTTTTTTTGGGGGGAAAAAAAAATTTTTTTTTGGGGGAAAGGGTTGGGGGTTTTAATTTTTTAAATTTGGGGTTTATGGGGGGGGGGGTTTTTGGGGTTTTTAAACCGGGGGTTTTGGGGTTAGGGGTTTTAAATTGGGAAAAGGGGGGTTTTAAAGGGAAAAAAAATTTTTTTTTGTTTTTTGGGTGGGGTTTTTTTTTTTTTTTTTTTTTTTTTCCCAAAAAAATTTTTAAAATTTCTTAAAAAAAAATTGTTTTTTAAGGGGGAAAACCCCCCCCCCCTTTTAAAGCAGTTTATTTCCCTATTTTTTATCTCAACCTGTTTATGAAAAGAAAACCCGAAAAATTTTTTCCCGTACTTACTGCAACCAAAAAGGAGGGCGTTTGGGAAAAAAATTTTGGGTGGATCTTGGTTTTTTGTTGTCTGGTCCCAAAGTAATATTGTCCTGAGATCAAGCCCCTCTAAGCCCGCTGTATTTTTTAACCCCTGTTTGTTTTAATTTCCCAAAAAAAAAAACTAAGAAGAGATACTCTGTTTTTTGAATTCAAACTATTTGGATTTAAAGAAGAATGGTAGGGCTTTTAGTCAAATGCTTAAAAAGAAGGAAATTTGTTATTCTGACTGGTAGTTTCCCGCAGCAATCTAGTAGTTTCCCTTTATCCAAAAGGCCCATTCACCCACGTCTCAGTTCCCCCAAGAAGGAAAATGGGGCCCATGATATAAGGAGTTTAAATTTGGGGTTCTGTTCCACGCAGCTTTGGGTGGGGGGGCTTTGCTGAAATGATTGGAGGGTGAGGAAAAAGTCAACAGCTAGCACAATCTCTGTCTTTTAAAAAAGATGGTAAGTTTCAGGTAACTTTGCTGTGGCTTGCTTTTAATTTGCATAGTATTTTTTACCAAAATTTTATTTAGTGAAATTCCCTAAAACCTTTTTCTTTTTTTCTGAGATTTTTATTTGAGTAAGTAGTGTTGCTTTTAAAAAGGGGGAAAATTTTAAAATTTCATGGTGTATGTAAAATATTTTCATTAACTGGTTAGGAGTTTCCTTTTTAGGACATTTTTGCACTTAAAGTAGAACCAAACAAAGCTTTTATGTTTTTCATCAAAGGTTTTAATGGTGCAGCATTTTTTAAAATTAAATTTAATGTTTTGAAACAGCTTTTAATTTTATAACAAATTTTTGCTGCCCTGGAAATGCAATGGTTTGGTAATGTAAGCTCAAAGTGATATTTTATTGTTGGGGTTAAAAAAATGTTATGGAGTCTTTTGAATTGGGGTTTTTCCCAAGGGGTGTTTTGTCACAATTTTTAAACCCCCCAAATGTTCAAAAAGACAGCTGATATTTTCTTAAAAAAATGAAATGGTTGCTTTCTGGTTTGGGAAAGAAGGAATATAAGATTGTTTTGCCCAAATTACTGTGAAAAGGAGAATAGTACTTTTGGTTTTGTGGGGTATAGTCTGTTTTTTTGAGAGTACCATTGGCCTAAAATTTATGTTGTTTTTGAGCATTTTGTTAATTTTTTTTGAAAAGTTTTTTTTCCATGCCCTAGTCTTCAATTCCCCAAATTGCAAAAATTTTTATTTAAAATAAAATTTTTAAAATTCCCCCAAAATTTTGGGGTTTAAAAAGGGGGTTTTAAAATTTTTTGGGGCACTTTTTTAAATAAAACAGGTTTTTTCGTAAATTAAGGGCAAAAACACCCCCAGGGAAAATTTTTTTTAATTAGCTTATAATTTGAAACCCTTTTCAAAAAATCTTTGTGCAGGAGCTGCAACCCTAAAGTTGAAAAAATCGGGGTTTACGGGGATTTTCTTTGTGTAAGGGGTCTCTGTAGTTTTTTCTTTTGTTTTATCAAGAAAAAATGAAAATAAATTGTGTTTATTTTAGCATCCAATTGCCCTTTAAAAAGTTATATGTTTTGGGTGGTTAAAGACATTTTAAAGGGGTTTTGGGGAGACAAAAAATTCATGGGGCTTGGAGGTTTTGGGGTTTTACTTGCATCCTGGGGACCCCTTGGGGATTGTCTTTTTTTATTCCCCTCTAATGCCCAGAAAACAAAAACATTTAAAACCTGTAATTTTTTCCATATTAAATTTGTTCTTTTTTTTCTCATTTCCAATATTTAAGATTTTCAAGAAGGTAAAGGGTTTTTTTAAAATTTTGGGGTTACAAGAATAACTTTTTTTTTTTGAAAAAAATAGAAAACCCCTTTTTTGGGGTTTATCCTAAAAATTACTCTAATTATGTTGTCTTATGTTATAAATAGAAGGTTAAAGGCAATAATATGAGAAGACGGGTACAGTCAAGCTATATAAACTAATTGTCCAGAGTTCTGCATCCATTGGGAGACTGTTTATAGCCTAGACACAATATGTAGTGTGCAGTATAAACTGCCTGTAGAGGTACAAAAGTTTCTTTTTCCTTTCTTACTTATCTTCTTATTTCCCCGTATGTCTTCCACCTCTCACTCTCCTATAATCATCCTTTTCGTAGTACATGTCTCTATATGGGTCTACTTTCATAGACCGAAGCGCCACGTCACCGACACCCGGAAGACTGAGACGGAACGACCGAACAGGTAGGTTACCGAAAACGCGATATCCCGACAGCTGAGAGACTGACAACGGCAGCGTGTGAGCGATCACGGGTAAGTGTCGCGAAAGTGAAAGATTTAGGATTGGGGAGCGGACAGGTAAGTGTACGATAGTGAGGGATTTTAGGTTAGTGTGGGAAAGGTGAGTGTGCGTGGTGTCGGACTAAGGGTTCCGGTGAGGTAAGTGTGTGGAAGTGACGAGCAGTGTAGGGAAGTGTTAAGTGTGTCAGGGTTAGAATGCGGGTGGAGTAGGTGTGCGAGCAGTGACGGGCTGAATGTTTTAGGGTGGGTTAAGTGAGTTAGGCTTAGGGTGCAGGTAGGTTAAGTGTGCGATAGTGACGGTGTTGAGGTTTAGGGGTGGGTTAAGTGAGTTAGGGTTAGGGTGCAGGTAGGGTAAGTGCGATAGTGACAGTGTTGAGGTTTAGGGGTGTGTTAAGTGAGTTAGGGTTAGGGGTGCTGGGTTGGGTAAGTGTGTGGTAGTGTCGGACGTTAGGGTTTAGGTTAAGGTTAGTGGATATGTTGTTGTGTGTAATGTGTAGTTGACGTTTTTTGTGTCGGTGTTGTGGTGTTCAGTATTCTGAGTTGTTGGTGTGGTGTGTTTTCGGTTGTTTGGGGTCGGTAACTTGTGTGTCGGCGATTCGTACGTTCGGTCTATGAAAGTAGACCCCTCTATACATATAACAATGTGTTGGTTATGTAAGAGGGCTTGACGAACCCATCATCCAGTCAGCTGCCCATTTTCAAGAGCAGTTTATCGCTACCATATTGTTGATCTCAACCTGTTATATGACGAAAAGATTGAAAGTAACAGAGTAAAAGCTTTTTCCTGTACTTACTGCAACTTGCTAAAAATGGAGGAGACGTTGAAAGAAACAATATTTTGCAGGCTGGACCCTCTTGGTTTTCTGTTGTCTGGTCCACCCGAAAGTAGTACTTGTCCTGCCTAGTCTTCAGATCAAGCCCTCTCTAACGTCAGCTGTATTTACACCACTGTTTGTTATTAACTCCAAAAATAAATTGAAAACTATAGAAGCGAGTTTCATACTCTCGTTGATTTGCTGAATTCTAGCTCACTTCCTGGATTTAGTTAAGAAGAATCAGGTAGTTTAGCTTTGAGTCAAATGCATCATGGGAAATGAAGGTCGAAGTTTGTTATTCTGACTGGTAGTTCCTGCACGTACGATCTAGTAGTTTGCTATGGCCCTTCTGGATCACAAAGGCCCGAGGCCTGGACACCCACTGTCTCAGTCAGTCTAATGTTAAGGAAAATGGGACGATGATATAGAGGCAGTTATTTGGGTAATCTCCAAGCGAAGTACCTCGCGGGCGGTTCCACGCAGCTTTGGGTGGGGAGTGGGCGTAGCTGAAATGATTGGCAGGTGTCCGTCAGAAAATGTCAACAGCTAGCACAATCTCTGTCTTTTCAACAACCCGCAGATGGTAAGTTTCAGGTAACTTTGCTGTGGCTTGCTTGAATTTAAGCATAGTATGTGGTTTGGGGGCACTGTCATTGGCATATTTTACTGGGTTAGTGCATTGACCATAACCGGTGTTTGCTTCTTTATTCTGAGATTGATTTGAGTAAGTAGTGTTGCTTTAACTTGGCAAGGAAACTTTCTTTTAAAATCTGCATGGTGTATGTAAAATATTTGCATTAACTGGTTAGGAGTTTAAGCTCTGGGTTTTAGGACGACATTTGCACTTAAAGTAGAACCAAATCAAAGCTTTTGCGTACAAGTTTTTCATCAAGTAGAAGTTTTAATGTGCAGAGCAGCACTGTTTTAAAATGGCTGAATTGAATGTTTTAGAAACAGCTTTAATGTGTATAACAATTATTGCTGCATCATGAGTGCAATGGTTGTATGGTAATGTGAAGCTCAATAGTGATATTTTATTGTTGGGGTTGTACCAGAATGTTATGGAGTCTTGAATAAGTGGTGTCCCAAGTGTAGTTTTTTGTCACATTATTTAAACCCCTCAAATGTTCAAATAGACAGCTGATATAATTGTCTTACATATAATGAAATGGTTGCTTTCTGTGGTTGGTAATAGAAGGAATATAAGATTGTTTATGCCCAGAGTTACTGTGAAAAGGAGAATAGTACTTTCGTTTTGTGCTGTATAGTCTGTTTTTCTGAGAGTACCATTGGCCTAGGTACTGTTGATGTTGCTTTGAGCAGTTGTGGATGTTAAGTGGTTTATGATGAAAAGTCTTTCTTGTCCATGTGCATCCACGTACATGTCTTGCTATGACTTTTGCCCCACTTAATCTACCTGCAAAACAGTTTTGTAGTTGGGTAGAAATAAAAACTTTCCCTAACGTTTGGGTCCTCTTTATTATGGGGGTTTAAAACACAGAATTTCTAATCAGATTTGTACTGTGGCAGTGCTGAATTGCTTGTATATTATAAATCAGTGTTTTAGTCTGCTAAATTAGATGGGTAAGGGACTAAAATGGGGCACTCCTCAGGATATGCAGTTGCATGTACCACCTTCAGCAGATCACTATGAATTTCTGTTTTTAATGTAGCTTTCATAATTTGCAACCCTCTCAAAAATCTTTTGTGCAGGAGCTGCAACCCTAAAGTTGTAAACATCGGCTTCTACTGGAGATGTGTCTTGTGTGTAAGGAGTCTCTGTAGTTTTTACTTCTGTTGTGTTTATCAAGAATAAAGTGAAAATAAATTGTGTTTATTTAGCATCCAATTGCCTTGCATTGCGTTCCAGTTATATGTTTTGGATGGTTACATGACATTTCAACGGGTTCTGTAAGGCCGGGAGACAAAAATATTCATGAGCGCTTGCCTAGGAGGCGTGTTCGGGGCGGGCTTTGCTACTGTGCATCCTGCGAGGTACTTCACTTGGAGATTGTCTTTATTTGGTTATTCCCCATCTAATGCACTAGAAAACAAAATCATTTAAAATCCTGTAATTTGTCCTTATATTAAATTTGTTCATATCTTTATTTCTTGCTCATTTCCAATTCCGGATTTACATTGAAGATTTTCAAGAAGGTAGAAGTGGCTTTGGTATTATTGTTAACAGAATACTTGTTTCCTTGAAGTGTGAATGACAATGTATTGGGGTATCACATCTGGAATTGTATCTGTTTATTGATAAGAAATGCGCAGAAAGGGGCCAGTTTTTGTCTTTGTAGTTTTATCTGAGGCGGTAGATCTTGTGACAGAGATATTTTTGAGCCGTTCCAGTCCACAACTTTTTTATTTCTAGCTGCTACGAGAAGTTTAGTTACATGTTGCAAGTTAAGTCATTTGGCATAAGTGATTCTTGGCTTGTTTGGTACTGGAGAGGACCTCAATGCTCTATGGGCTCTTTCGATCGTAATTTGTTTAGCTTCTAGGTCATTTCCTAGAAATAGTGCGAAAATTGCAGTTAAGCTTTCTGGAATCTTGTTATGATCAATAGATTCAGGGATGCCCCTTATGACAATATTATTACGTCTCGATCTAGCTTCTAAGTCTATTATTTTCATTTGTAGCTCCTGAATAGATTTTTGGGCAGGATTCACGAAGGCTTGCACGGAGTCTAAGAGTAGTGTAAGACTCCATGCAGCCTTCGCGATCCAGGAACAGCCCAAAGTCCGTGTAAGAGACAAGCTAAAACGTCTCTTACACGGAGTGGGCATGGATAAGCTAATCACCTCACTTGCAGCCGAATAGCATGCAAATTAGGATGATTAGCGATCCAGGAAGCCCAGAACAGTCCGTGTAAGAGCCGTTTTAGCTGCAGAAATGTACTCAGTTGACAACTGAGTACGTTTCTGCAAAAACCGCAATGGAGCCATGTCAGCTCCAAATAAAGGGTGCATATGTGTCAGGCAGCATGCCAATGGCCAAATATGTGGCCATTGGCAAGGTAACCTGATGCAAATATATTAAAAATATAAACCCAGCGCAGCCCCGCGCAAACGGGCTTCACTGTATAAAACATAAAAACAAAGGTTATAAACCCACAAATGTGGGTTTTATGCAATACATGGAATGTCAGTGCAGGGACCAGCAGACCAAAACCAACATGGCCACCGTGTAGTGGTTGCTAAGGGGGGAAGCTGAGTCTAAGACATGTAACTAAGCATTAGTAGGCAATCTGATGCAAATGAGTGTTAGGATACTGAATTCCACTGTCACATAGCAAATGAGCACAGTCTGAGTAGTGTAAGAGTTACAGAAGGGGGAGGAACAGAGTAGGAGATAGGTGACATCACAGGGGCGAATGGTAGAAAGAAATGCAGTTCATTGGAGGTCAGAGTTACATGACAGATGTCAGACAGATATCATGGAAAGAGGTGTGCCACTAGATAAGCATGAGAAAGTCAAGAAATGGAAGGTGTACACTGTTGCCTACACTGAAGTTTCTTGCTGGGCGTGCATGCGCACGTGCGCGCTATGAAGCGTGAATAAGGCAGTGTGCGCGCGTATAAGGCAGACTGAGCATGTGGGAGCGTGCTGGGAGATGTTTAACACTGTTTGCACGGGTGTGCATGCGTTTTAATCCGAATAAGCAGATTCTGAACCGTGTAAGCATGTGTGCGCACGTGTAAGCCACTGTGAGCGTGTTTCTGCTGGTTTGCACACGGCTCCTCCCTGAGGAAATGGAGAGGAAAAAGGAAGCAACAGATTTAGTAGGAAGCTAGCAGGGAATACTGCTGGAGCTAGCAGGTGAAAACAATTAGAAGCAGGCAATTACACAGGCAGAATAGTAGCCCAGCCCAGCACTTAAAACTCTGCAAACAGCAGTGCAGGATGTTTCTCTCAAGAGACACTGCAAGACAGGACTAAGCTATTAGAAGTGAAAACTGAAAAAGCTGAACTCAGAGCAGAAATGTTAGGGGCTGCCATAGCTGTCATAATGAGACATAGGCGACTTGCTGAGGGTGGTGACAATGCAGATGGTGCCAGACAACCCACAGTGAGGAGACGGAGAAGAGTGTACAGGCCCAGGGTCACCTACCACAGGTTACATGAGCTGGAGATAGTAGAGCTATAGAGTGGACAGAGACCTCCTGCAGCAAATAGTGGAGCTGTGCAGGCCACGCCTCACACACAGAACCAACAGAGGGGAACCCATCCCAGTGGAAACCAAGGTATGTGTTGGCCTAAGAATACTAGCAACAGGTACCTTCCAGAGACCAACTGGTGATATGATGCTGATATCACAGGCATCAGCCTCCAGGGTACTGCACCAGTTCCTGGATGCCATGTCAGCACATGTCGGTGATCATGTATATTTCCCCAATGCCCGTGAGGTATTGGCCAGCAATATGCGTCTCTTCCAGCAAATAGCGGAGTACCCTGAGGTAGTGGGTGCAATAGACTGCACACACATACGCATCAAAGCACCAGTCGGTGAGTGGGGTAGGGCATACATCAACCGCAAGGGCTTCCCCTCCATCAACAGCCAGGTTGTGTGTGATGCCCAGGGCATATTAATGAATGTGTGTGCTGGCTGTCCTGGGAGCTACCATGATTCCCACATCTGGCATTTGATGCAGCTGTACCAGACATTTGCCAATGGGGACATCCCGCACGGACACCTAGTGGGGGATGCAGGTTATGGACTGGAGCCGTGGCTGATGACACCCATCAGGAATGCACACACACCTGAACAGGAACACCATAATGAGGCACACGCACAAACACGTAATGTAATAGAGCGTGTGATTGGGCTGCTCAAGTCACGGTTCCGGTGTCTGGACACATCTGGTGGAGCCTTGCAGTACTCACCAACTACATGTACCCAAATTGTCATGGTATGTGCTATGCTACATAATATGGTCTTGCAAAAACAGCTGCAGCAGGACCAGCATAGGGCCGGGCCAAACAGCCCCACACCATTGCC
This sequence comes from Protopterus annectens, assembly GCF_019279795.1. Lineage (NCBI taxonomy): Eukaryota > Metazoa > Chordata > Ceratodontiformes > Protopteridae > Protopterus > Protopterus annectens. Next base: position 134,431,492 of record NC_056740.1, read on the forward strand.
AAGGCCATCACAGGCAGAGCATGACTCAGAGGAGGAACAACCTGAGCCTGCCCCAGTAGGCAGAAGGAGGCATGCCCAGTATGTCCTGGCCTTGGCAAAGAGGCAACGCATAGCACATACACTGGCTCAGTAGGAACCCTGGGAATGATACCCCCTCTGACTCACTCAAATAATAACATGGATGCCTACAATGACATGACCTGCTCACAAACATGTACAGGGAAGTGTAATATGCGCATCCGAAAGAGGCAGCCCTGCAGCACCACCTGAGGCATGAATGCCATGTGTTAAGTAATGTAACACCATGTACTATATGCACACCTGAGGACCCTGACTAACATCCTACCCTCACCAAGCATCATGCCACAATATGACAATGAGATGATCAAGTGCAATAATTGACAGAAGTATCACAGTTAGTCAAAGGGGATCCAATGTGTGCCAGTCTGGGATGACATGCTGAGCATGACATGATGCTCCACCTGCTAGGACTGGCGTGCACCTATCAGTGCAGGCCATATGGATACTGGCAAAGGATGTTGTTACCCACAGTGTGCCCTGAATAGGTAAGGCTCAAAACACAAATGTATCTCCATAGGTATCAGAAGGGATAAGAATAAGATAAGGGATAAGTCGAAAAAGCAAGATGCATGCAGTCTAAACTCACCCAGTATGGAGAATGTTGATATCTGTGCTGTAAAAGAAAACTGAGTCAAGGCTCACAACAGCACCCTAACACTACCAGGTTACACCTCATACTGTGCTGTACAGCCTCAAAACATGGAACAAGCTACAAAAGGAGGGTGACTAGCAAGAATTGTCAAGGATAACCACACCCCCATGTTGGTACCACAACAAGAAGCAGCATGGACTAGCCATGGTCAAGTAACAGTGGCTAAAACTGCCCCCCAGTTTATAGCCTGCTACAGACTACTGTCCCAACACCAGGAACTGCACCTGGCCTATGCTGGAATACATGAATATATCAAGTTCTCCAAACCACATTATATTGGGTGACTGAAAATACCCAGACATAGACTGGGAGCATTATACTAGCTCCAACAGTGTAGGACAAAAGTTCATAGAATCCATAAACCAAAAGGCCCAGGAACAATGTACCACTCCCACAAGAGGGGTAAGCATACTGGATGTGATAATCAGCAACATGGGTACTGGATGGCAAGACGAGAAGTGTATTGCTCACTGGTAAAACCAAACCATAGAGTAATCACACTGGATATACAAATCCTGACCACAGTCCCTGGCCAGAAAACCACAGTGGAAAGCATGTGTAAAGCAATGTTTGCACTCCTCCAAACTGATGTGGAATCCATTAAAGGTCCTGTGCAGGTGCAAAATATGGTCCACACCTCAGAACCTGTAATACAGCCATTCCATGAACACTGCCAGGAATGCTTGGATTATGCAATCCTAAATTAAAACAAGACACAATGCCATACACGCGGGCATCTGGCATGGTGGACACCAGCCATAACCAAACCATGCAAGAGAATGAGGAAGCTACTACATGATAGAGCAAACATAAACAATGAAGTAATCACTGATCAGTAGTATGGCAATAAAATATGTCCACACATACAATCCACTAAGGCCAGCCGCAACAAGTTAAATCTGTGAATCCTGAGGCAATGTTACACCTGCCCCAAGTACACAGACAACCCCTAACTCCCCCCAAGAAATACAAATATATGTGAGAGATGCAACCATCTATCCAAACTGGAGGCTGAGCTCCCTCAACTCAGTACTCCCAAACCTAGTCAGGAGGAGAAGGTAACCACACACACCACAAACACAGTCCCATATAGACCTATCACAACTGCAAACCAAACACATAAACACAGAAAAACATTCCTGGAGGCACAAATTACAAACACAGCACACCAACAGAGGCCCCTAAAGCAGACACCCAATCAAACAACCTCCAAACATAGCACATGCAACACATAGTACACAAAGCTGGTGTGCCAAACAGTCACAGGCCAGAAGGAGAAACAACATGCCTGATACAGTTGTAATAGGTGACTCCATAGTGAGACACACTGCTGTCCCGCACACCAGACTGAACAAGGGAAAGGGTACAGTAAGCTGCCTGTAGGCTGCTACAATACGCCACATAACAGAAGTATGCAGGTCACTCCAAAGCAAGTAGAAATATGATGCAGTCATAGTCCATGCTGGTGTGAATGACCTGAGATGTACCTCTCTAGACTACATGAAAAGAGACATAGATGAGCTCTCTGATAATGTAGTCCAGGCCGGTATGACACTCACCGTTTGCAGCATCCTACCCTTACCAAGAATAATGCCACAGTACAAACACGGAATGATCAGTCATAGCAAGTGGCACACTTACTGGTGTCATTCCAAGGGGATCAAATGTCTGTCTGCTTGGGATGTCATGCTTGACAAGCCACGCAGCTGTTCTTGGGATGGCTTGCACCTGTTACCCCTGGGCGTCTGGATATTGGATAAGGCCTTTGTCACCTCCATAGGGCCTTTTGTAGGCAAGGCTGAAAAGACTAACCCACCACCCTAGAAAACATAAGTGGAAAGAAACATAAGGGTAATGCTGACCAATGCCAGATGTGTAAACCCCAATATGCATGCTCCCAAGGCCATCCCCAGTATATGGAGAACATCGATGTCTGTGCAGTGACAGAAACCTGCTGCAAGCCTCCTGACAGCACACCAGCACTACCAGGTTATACCACATATCATGTGTCATGGCCCCAAAACCTGGAACAAACATAAAAGGAGGGTGAGTATCCATATTCAGCACCCATACGTCCAGGTAACTGACAATGCACAAGGCATTGGAGTCCACCCATGTGCAACTAACTGTAGGCAAGACAGCTGTACAGTCTGTAGCATGCTACAGACCACACTCTCACACACAGGAACCCCACCCAGCCGTCCTGAAGACACTGGACAGTATGAATGTCCCACCAAATACCAAACAAGGTACCTCAAATTACCACATAGGTGGTAAACCATTATGTATGGAAGGAGTAATCAGGGACCTAGGGACACAAGTGGACAGTAACCTGTTATGTGACACTCACATTGCCAATGTGGCTAGGAAGACTGTCTACATTTGACACCGTATCAGGAAAGGATTCACATCTACGTCAACAGAGGTCATTGTGCCCCTATACTGTTTTCTTATCACACCCATAATCTAGTACAATGCCTCATATGGGATGTACCTTACCTGACACCTGCAGCAGTTAGAAAGACCTCAAAGGTACCTCACCAAGAGGATAAAGGGTCTCCAATATATGTCATATGCTGCCTGGCTGCAGACACCCCAGATGAATGCAGTCACATACTGCCTACACAAAGGCATTGCATGTCTGTTGTAGAAGGCCATGCCCAACACAGGAGTAATGGACATGCTCCACCCCAGAAAACTCAAAGCCATTGGAGCTGTGAGAGTGAGAGATGTCAACCTCAACAAATAATGAAATGGGATGTGCTGGTGGGACAGATACATAATCCAGAGGCTCCCCACACCCTGGACCAGAATCCCACTCCATGTTAGGCAGTGCCCCTCACTGACACTCTTCAACAGGAATCTTACCAAGTGGATGGATGATTGTAGAGTTACACTGGGGGTCTTCACTGTGTCATGTCCAGACAGAGGCACAGCAAAGCAAATCATAAATGGCCATAATATTCACATAGCAAGGGGTGGCAAAAGCCACACACACTCTGGCTAGGCTAACAAATGCCCTAGGGTGGATAGCCTAGTATGAACCTATGAACCTATGAAGATACAAATTGTACAGGACACTAAGGATAATCCCAAGGCTTTCACAACTGATGGTAGGAACCGTGTTGGGAATTCACAGATATGCTCGGAATCACACAAATATCACAAACACACACACATATTGCCAACATACATCCTAACAGGTGCAGTGCAACCCCCCCCCCCCAGAATGCAGAATATCTATCGCAGCAGACTGCTGGCCCCCTGACATTGCAGATGCTGAGGTAACAGCCAGCATCTACAAAGCAAAACACACAGCAGCAATGGTATGAGATGGTGTCCTGGGCTGAGTGCAACATGGACTCCAAGATGAATGGAATGCCAAATCACACTACTGCTCAATGTCAGCCTTACCACAGAATATGTACCCAAAGAGCAGTGTACAACAACAGTGGTCCTTCTCAACAAAGGTGTTGCCTGAATGGATACTGAAAACTACTAACCCAGAATCCTGAGAAGCTCGGTCTGCACAGCTATGGAAAGGATCAGCATGTACCACAGACATAAAGATATTGGGGACCTACTGACACCGGACCCTACCCAGTGTGGCTTTCTTAAGTGCAGATCCTGCCCCTAAACATGTTGGACTCAATTGAAACTGTCATTAAGGTCAGTGATGAGGGCAATGTGGTCCACACAGTGTAGCTGGACCTTGCAAAGGCTTCTATACAATACCCTACGTGTTCATTATAGATAAGCTCACCAGCTTAAATATAAACCCCTATGTCAGTAGAGGGGTTGCAAACCAGACCAAGGACAGAACAGACATGGTCAGACATGCTGCAGCCATGTCAGACTACAAACCAGATATAACTGGCATCCCACAAGGCTTGGTCCTGGGATCTCCCTCGTCTGGTATATATGTCCCATAGGTACAGGCAAACATGGAAGGACTGTGTCTGAACATGTTTGCAGAGGACTACAAACTGCTCACCATATATGATCCACCAGCTGACACAAGCATCCCACAAAAGGGTGACATAGAAACAGACAACTGGTGCCATAGCCATGTCAGCAAGCTAATTGCAGAAAAGTGTATAGTCAACCCCCGTGGATATACAGTAAGTGCCCACCAATTACCACATAGGTGTTAACCCATTACGTATTTAACATGTAATGAGAGACCTGGGGACACAAGGTGATAGATATCCTGCATTGGACAAACATGTGCTGTAGTGTTTACAGAAACATACCATATACCCACCTAATCATGAAGGTTGTCAGATCTAGATAAGGGGAGGTCATTGTGGCTCTGCAGTCATCCTTCATCAGCGGTACAATTGACTACAATAGCCCCTGTGGGATGTACCTCAGCAGACACCTCCATCAACCGTAAAGTCCCCAACAGTACCTCACCAGGAGTATCAAAGAGCTTTTGCACAGATGCCATGTGTTGCCTGTGTTGCTGGTATCAATAAACATGCTGCACCTTGTACAATCTGAATGGCAGTGAGCTATGCACATGAGAGACCTGAACCCCAGCACTGACTTACATAGGACAAGCTGTACTGCATGATCCATAACACAGAAGCCACCCCCACCCATGAGTGAACTCCCAGTACAGGCTACCCATAGAGTCACTTATCAGTTTTCCTCAATAGGAATCTTGATGAGTGGATGGGAGATAGTAGCTTTATCCTGGGTATCACTGTCATGTCACAGGTAGACAGAGGCACAGTATACTAACCATGACATATGTCATGGCAAACTCCACTTACAATGTGTGTTGAAGGACAAACACACTCTCCAACTAGCATTAGACATGGACTAGGGCACATCGCTAGTGTTTGCAAATGTACACCTATGTTGTGGAATACACTACCAATGTTGGACAAGCCTGGTTTAAGCAGTTCATATCTGAACAGAATGCAACATGGTCAGATGTACACAACTGGCCCCTAACCAGGCTGTTGTGCTCACTATCGAAATGTAAAGCAGTGATAGCACTAAAGCCCAGGATACTGTCCACCACAGTCAAAGTACTACCAGTACACTATACAGTACTACAGTGTTAGGTCAGTGTGAAAGGATGTTGACAACTGTATGCAAAGTATCCCATGCAAACACTGCAGGCACAGTATAATCCTGTTGTGTTCACACACAAAGCAGTTGTACAGTAACTACACAACATGGCACACAACACACAGCCATAAACGGGAGATATTTGTTGAAGTTCACACTCATCCACAAATGTGGTGGGCTGCAGAGTTCAACATATGGAATGCTCACACTGGGCATGCTCACACACTTTGATAAATGAGACATATGTCAGACAACATGCCATGGGAAGGCTGAACTGGGCATGCTCACACACTTAGGCCAAATCTCAGTTTAGCAGTTGGACACACATATCTGGTATTTTTACGTGTTATTCCAGGAACCAACCACATTACAGCAGTCTGCCCAGTGCACACAGTTAAATGACTACAGAGACATACGTGATATAGTGGATCCCTCCCATATGCAATCATCTTCCACAGATGCACAAGTTGTTCATACAAACAGGGAATGGTATGGCAATAAAGATGTGCAAACAGTCTATCAGCAACAAATAATGTGCATTTGACAATTAAACATATGGGTGTAGAGGTCAACACTAGGCTGTTTGCCCTAGGGAATGACAGCTTAGCCAGAGTGTGCTTGGCGTCTGCCTCCCCACAGGATGCACATTCTCCTTTCTAAACACCGATGATGTCAGCACCCTATAAGTACAGCAGGAGAAAAGAAACCCCCCAGTAATGTGAATAGCGTGCTCTGCTAATGTGTCTGTCCCAAGTGTCAAAGCATCGTTAGGTAGGGGTTTGAATCCTGCAAATGCTTAGTGTGTGTGTGTGTAAGTCTGTGGGAGAGATATGTCCCTTTTGGCAAATGGGAAAACACACTACAGGATGCACATTCCCCTTTCTAAACATAGATGATGTCAGCACTCTATAAGTATAGCAGGAGAAGGGAAACCTCCCAGTAATGCGAAAAACGCGCTCTGCTAATGCATTCGTCTCAAGTGTCATAACATAGTTAGATAGGGGTTTGAATCCTGCAAATAGCAAGTGTGTGTGTTTGGCTGAGGGGGGTTAGTGTGTGTGAGGAAAATGCCCCTTTTGGCAACTAGGAGAACAGACTACAGGATGCACATTCCCCTTTCTAAACACCGATGATGTCAGCACCCTATTAGTACAGCAGGAGAAAAGAAACCCCCCAGTAATGCGAATAGCGTGTTCTGCTAATGTGTCCGTCCCAAGTGTTAAAACATCGTTAGGTAGGGTTTTGAATCCTGCAAATGCTCAGTGTGTGTAAGTCTGTGGGAGAGATATGTCCCTTTTGGCAACTGGGAAAACACACTACAGGATGCACATTCCCCTTTCTAAACATAGATGATGTCAGCACTCTATAAGTATAGCAGGAGAAGGGAAACCTCCCAGTAATGTGAAAAACGCTCTCTGCTAATGCATTCGTCTCAAGTGTCATAACATAGTTAGATAGGGGTTTGAATCCTGCAAATAGCAAGTGTGTGTGTTTGGCTGAGGGGGGTTAGTGTGTGTGAGGAAAATGCCCCTTTTGGCAACTAGGAGAACAGACTACAGGATGCACATTCCCCTTTCTAAACACAGATGATGTCAGCACTCTATAAGTATAGCAGGAGAAGGGAAACCTCCCAGTAATGCGAATAGTGCGCTCTGCTAATGTGTCCGTCTCAAGTGTCATAACATAGTTAGGTAGGGGTTTGAATCCGGCAAGTGTGTGTGTTTGTTTGAGGGGGGTTGGTGTGTGTGCAATTGTGTGTGAGGGAAATGTCCCTTTTGGCAACTAGGAGAACAGACTACAGGATGCACATTCCCCTTTCTAAACACCGATGATGTCAGCACTCTATAAGTATAGCAGGAGAAGGGAAACTTTCCAGTAATGCATATAGCACGCTCCGCTAATGCGTCTGTCTCAAGTATCATAACATAGTTAGATAGGGGTTTGAATCCGACAAATGTGTGTGTTTGTCTGAGGGGGGTTAGTGGGTGTGAGGGAAATGTCCCTTTTGGCAACTAGGAGAACAGACTACAGGATGCACATTCCCCTTTCTAAACACCGATGATGTCAGCACTCTAAGTATAGCAGGAGAAGAAAAACCTCCCAGTAATGTGAATAGCGTGTTCTGCTAATGCGTCCATCTCTAACTGTCATAACCTCGTTAGGTAGGGGTTTGAATCCTACAAATGGCAAGTGTGTGTATTTGGCAGAGGGGGGTTAGTGTGTGTGTGTGAGGGAAATGTCCCTTTTGGCAACTAGGAGAAAAGACTACAGGATGCACATTTCCCTTTCTAAACACTGATGATGTCAGCACCCTATAAGTACAGCAAGAGAAGGGAAACTTCCCAGTAATGCGAATAGCACACTCCGCTAATGCGTCTGTCTCAAGTGTCATAACATAGGCCGATAGAGGTTTGAATCCTGCAAATGGCAAGTGTGTGTTTTTGGCTGAGGGGGGTTAGTGTGTGTGAGGAAAATGTCCCTTTTGGCAACTAGGTGAACAGACTACAGGATGCACATTTCCCTTTCTAAACACTGATGATGTCAGCACCCTATAAGTACAGCAAGAGAAGGGAAACCTCCCAGTAATGCGAATAGCACACTCCGCTAATGCGTCTGTCTCAAGTGTCATAACATAGGCCGATAGAGGTTTGAATCCTGCAAATGGCAAGTGTGTGTTTTTGGCTGAGGGGGGTTAGTGTGTGTGAGGAAAATGTCCCTTTTGGCAACTAGGTGAACAGACTACAGGATGCACATTTCCCTTTCTAAACACTGATGATGTCAGCACCCTATAAGTACAGCAAGAGAAGGGAAACCTCCCAGTAAAGCAAATAGCACACTCCGCTAATGTGTCTGTCGCGAGTGTCATAACATAGTCAGGTAGGGGTTTGAATCCTGCAAATGGCAAGTGTGAGTGTTTGGCTGAGGGGGGTTAGTGTGTGTGAGGGAAATGTCCCTTTTGGCAACTAGGTGAACAGACTACAGGATGCACATTTCCCTTTCTAAACACTGTTCAGCTGAAGGCCATGGCTCTGGCACAAGTTGTCTGTTTCTATGGTGCCCCTTTGGAAGATGCTTGTGTCGGCTGGAGAGTCGATTATGGTGGCCAGTTTGCAGTCATCTGCATATTTGGTCAGCCACAGTCCGTCCGTGTTGGCCTGTACCTCCAATAAATATATACCAAACAAGAGAGGTCCCAGGACTGAGCCTTGTGGGACACAACTCGTAACTGGTTTGGAGTCTGGCATGGCTCCAGCAATTCTAACCATGTGGGTTCTGTCCTTGAGCCACTGTGCAATCCATCTAGTGACATAGGGGCTTATATTTAAGCTGGTGAACTTCTCTAGAATGCCCAAGTGGGGTATTGTTGTGAAGGCTTTGCGAGGTCCAGGTAGGCTGTGTGAACCACCTTCCCCTCGTCAATGGCCTTGGTGACTGTTTCAAAGAAATCAACCAGGTTAAACCTGGTAGTGCTGGTGTGCTCTCAGTAGCCCTGAAGCAGGCATCTGTTACTGCACAGATATTGATGTTCTCCATGCCAAGGAGAGCTTCGGGTGCATGCATCTGGAGGTTTTGACTTCTGGCGTTGGGTAGCATTACTCTTAGTTTCTTATCCCTTGTGATACCTATGAAGGTGGGTTTGTCATTTGAGCCTTGCCTAACATAGGCACTATGGGGGTAGCAAGAGCCTTTGCCAATATCTGAAAGCCCAGGGGTGACAGGTGCAGGCCATCCCTAGCAAAGCAGGTAGTTCAACAGAAGATGAATATGTGAAGGTGTAGTGCCTGTGATTAGTTAGCAGTAGCATATATGACTGCTCACGTGGACACATGCCAGGTAAGTCATATGCACTGTGTCACAGGCAATGTACATGTGAACAGGACAAACAGTGACATCCTGTCAAGTGGGACATGGACATACATAAAGTAAGCTATGCAGATGGCACTAGGAGTCCACAGAAGCTCTATAACTATGCATTGCAGGTGTGATCAGTATTCCACGGTAATTGCAAGCAAACATGCATGGAAACAAAGCTATAGTAAACAGGGCTGCATGTAGTCCATTGTACAACAAACAAGCTGTACCACTTCCAGTAGGTAACACTGCAAATATGCAGGCACTATGCACATGTACATGGAAATACACGGGTCAGATGCTAGGGTCCAGTCTTAGCGCACACAAGTGTACAGACCATGTACTGTCAGGATGTACAATAACTGGATGGAAACCCATGTGCTCATACCTGCAGTAATACACATGTCAAATAACAGACACTGAGCCTTCACTCAGTGGTTCCATACTTAGTAGGATGTATGCTACCTGGCCTGCCACCACAGTATCCCTGACATATATGGGGACTCTCCCTCCTGTGACAGTTAGTTTTGTGTGTTGGGGCTGTCTAGCATGGTATGAGATGTGAGCATGCAGTGCTAGGGTGCTCCTGTGTGTCCTGTACCAGTCGTGTAGTACTGCACACATATCAACATCCTCAAACATCTGCATTGCAGAGTCCAGTGTGGGCAACATGCCACTTGCAATTTACATGTCCATCATTGCGTATTACTACATTCATTACCTTACTCCCTGTGCTACCTATGTATGTAGCCTTCTGTTGACATCATTACCACCAGTATGCCAACATGTGCAGATGATACACTATGGTAATTACCATGGGTGTAGACAACAGTACATGACAATCACACACTTACTGCATCAGGCATGCTGTGATATACCCACAATTAATTCAGCACACAGTACTGTTAACAACATGATACTATTACTACACATCTATGTGGTCACCCTGTGCATCAGCAACATGTTAACCTGTACCTGCACAGTTGTTACAGATTGCAGGAGGTGGCACAGTTTCATCATATGCACAGGGTGTGAACTTGGTATGCCTGAGTCAGCCATTGATACCACCGATTAACATGTATGTTGTGTGTTGGTGAGGGACAGCAGTAGAAGGTGGGGCAATGTTGATGCAGTGTGTGCGTGTATGCGGTAGCCCTAGGTGTTGTCAATTTGCATGTGTGTATGGATGCACACAGTTCCACCTCATGGCTGCCATATATTGGTGTTTGTGGACAGCCACAGACTGTACCTGCCAGGTCATACAGATCAGTGTCTCTGGCCATGGACATGGTACCTGTGCCTTGCAGGGGTGCTACGGACCATATCCGGTACCAACCCAGACTGGGTACTGTCATCAGAAGCAGGTGTTCGTTGACTGGACACAGATCCCTGTCGGGCCTTGCCAGAGCCACGTGCACGTGGTCTCCTGGGGCAGTCTGATGACAGACTGTAAACACCAAAACACTGGGTAGAGTGAAAGAAGGCACACAAATGAGACCAATAGAGTTAAGCGCTTTTCGTTTATGTCAATTCACAAACTTCATCAGACAATACAAATTATTTCAAAACACATTTAAATACATAAAAATGCAAATAATTAACCAATCAACAAAGAAAATGCATTAATGAAGCACAAGGTCTCATTTGTGTGCCTTCTTTCACTCTACCCAGTGTTTTGGTGTTTACAGTTTGTCTATATTTCGTGTTTTGAAAAAGTTTGTCATGGCTTCTGGAGTGGAGCGTGAAGATATTGGTACACCATTTGAGCATACTCCTGCTATTTTTAAGGAACGTATTGATTTTAAACAGTTACCACCGCCTAATGTCTCATGTGGAGACAAAACTAACTATGAGTCTGTTATTTCGCGGTTGGACGGTTTGCTTACACGCCTGGATGAACTCGAACGCCGACTTGACGCCGAAAAGGTTCCACTTCCGGCTCTCTCTAGTGTAGGGAGAGGGAATGAATCGGATGCAGTTAACCAAGACGTGAGCCGTGATTCTAGTAATAACAACGACACTACTGCAAGCCTTCCTTGTGGTCAGAGAAGCTGTTCGGGGTCTAATCGTGCTATTTCATCCGTGGTTTCATCACCGGGTCTAACACTTCCAGGTTTTGACAATATTAATGATTGCACCGGTAGTGTCAACAACGGAAAGCCTACTGGGCTTGGTAACCAGCACACGGGGGTCAGTTCGAATGTTAGACCCTATTATAGTGATTCTGTTCAGCAGAGCATATCACCAACAGGTAATAATTTTAATTTAAATTCATGGCTCGCTGATACTTCATTTTTTGGCGCCAATAACAATAATGCGCATATGAATGTTGGTTCCGGCACTGAAATATCCAGTATTTCATCTAATTTAAAAGAATTGGACAAACTTTTGGTTAAATTAAGGAAAACCCAACTCGAGGGCTCCTATTTTAATGAATGTTTGAAAAATAAGATTGTGCCTAAAGGGCTTAGGCGTTGGCAGTATCCAACTGGTTTGGAAGCTAATTCACAATTTCACTTAGAAATAATAGCTTTGTTTGACCGCCAAGGTCTTGAACTTATTGAACTTATGTGCAAACATTATGGTATTGCTGTGGAGGAATTGACTGAATCAGTATGTGATCTGGATAAGAGAATTAGGTTGGACAACAAATTTTCTCGTTATAAATACGAGTACAACCGTATATTTACAAGCATTGATGCGTACCTCAATAAACTTAAGGCAAACAAGGTCAAGAAGTTGGATAGAGATTTAAAAGCCTATCATGAGGGTTTGGCCTATCCTAAGCCTTCTATTTCTCAGACGTGGCAAAAAGTTAATAATCCAAGTCTTCTCAGAAATGAAAATATTAATGGTTTTGTTCCAGGTGTCAATCAAAGTGAAAGTGAACAGTTGCCTATCAATGGGTCAACACAAGATGGTATAATAGAACCAAGTTATAGTAACATTGTTTCAGGCCAGCTGGGTAACCAAACTGGCCACTATAATTTAAGATCCAACAACCCTAATTTTTTAGGGGCAATTTGGTATTCTGAGGAAGCTGTGTCAGTGCACACGGCGAAAACGCTGTATTAATAAATTTTGCGTTAAAAGGAATTCTATTTGTCCTGGGTTCTTGTCAACCTCCATTTGGATATATCTGCTGGAGCAAGGAGTCCGTACCTACTTGTTTTTGTTATTCATTGGTTTTTCACTTTTCACGTTTTCCACTAATTTTTTAGGGGCAAGGCAGAAACAACAACAACCAGTGCATGTGAATCAAAAGAGAAAACAAAAGAGCAACTGAACATTGATGCTGTTATAAAATCACCTGTTTTATCCAATATTATTGATGTTTGTGATATTGTAGAACCTGGTAATGTCTCTTGTTTAAATGGATTGGATGAGTTTATTCTTCCATCTGAAGACAGTATTGCGCCTTCTGACTGCATTGTTAATTTTGAAGTCAACACAGTTACTATAGAGGGAGCCATGGTCTGCAAGGGTCCAGTGTTACTTGTTAATGATAGTGGTGACTTCACAGTCTATAATTTTTCCCAAGTAGATGTTCCATCTGATGTAGTGGCTTTACTTTCTAAGGGTTACACCTATGTTCCACCTCAAAGATTAGATGTAGTGAAGACTATCATTGATTTAAAACTGTATACTAGGAAATTGAACTTTAGGTTGATGTTTGGTAATTCTTCCCAAAGTGAAACTAATCAGTTTAGAATTCCTAGTACATTTAATCCACCGCTTAATCCTTTGATTAAGGTGTTTGAACAGTTTTGCGAACTTGATATACGGAATTTGGCACAGTTTTCTCATCTTGATTACACTAATTTACATAAGTATAGTGATTTACAGAAAGAAAGGGATAGCTTGAATTTTATAAAATTGAACAATATAAGAATATGTAAACCCGACAAAGGTGGTGGGGTTGTTATTTTCGACTACCCTGATTATGTTAGTAGGATGGTGGGTTTATTGAACTCCCAGTCCTATGTTGAGAGCTCCCTTTCTGAAATTAATAAAGCGTATAAATCTATTAAGAATGTGATCGAAGATTTATACATTGAGGAAAGGATTACCCAAGAAATGTATAATTATATGACTACAAGTTTTCCTAGATTCCCTTGTTTATTCGGGACCCCCAAAATACATAAAAATATAGAGAATCCACCTATGCGTCCATTGGTGGATAGTAGGGGTTCCCCTACTTATTCATGTTCAAAGGTTGTTGATTCAATTCTGCAAAAATATTTGGTTAACATAAAACAAATTTGCAAAGATTCATGGATGTTTTTAAAGAACATAAATGAACTTGAATATAAATCTTCTTACAACTTTTTGACCATCGATGTAAAAGATTTATATACATGCATTCCCCATACCATTGCGTTGGAATGGGTAGGTGAAATGCTAAAACATCTAGATAGCCCCTTTGATGAAATTTCACTGGTAGGTGAATTGTTGGACTTAATTTTAAACAACAATTTTTTTGTTTTTGAAGGTGACTTTTTCCTTCAGAAAGTGGGGGTTGCCATGGGTTCACCCTGTGGCGCCAGTGTGGCCAATATGGTCATGGCTTTTTGGGAATCTATGTATGTATTAAACAACAACGTGTTCAAGGACAATATAGTATTTTATACTCGGTTCTTGGACGACATCTTTATTTTAGTTGATGGTAACTTAGAATATAGTGAATTGTTGGTAAAATACTTAAATTCAACTACGTCGTTCTTAAAATTTACGCATAACTTTGATACCACCTCTATTGACTATTTGGATATCACACTTACTAAGGACACTGTTTTGGAAAGATTTGTTTCTTCAATTCATAGAAAAAAGACATATTGTAACTCAATGTTACATTATTCAAGTTGCCATCCGTACCATCAGAAATGTGCTATTATAAAAGGTCAGTTGGTTCGTGCAGCACGTATCATTACATTGGATGGTGTGTTTGATAATGAATGTGATTTTATCAAGGAAATGTTTTTAACACGAGGCTACCCATTATCTATGATTAATGATATAATTAATGAAGTTACATCTAAACGACAGACTTTTTTCTATACACCATTGTTGAATAGTATTATAAATGATTCATCTATTGTAAATGGGTCTTTCAACATGTCCCTTGATTTACCTGTTGAGCAACACCCTAGTCCTGTTAAGTTCAATATGTCTTTTATAACTACTTACAACATAAACAGCAATTCTTGTTTTAAGATTTTGAGAAAAAATTGGGACATACTTAAAGGTGACATGAATGTCTACACAAGTGTAGGTGACCGTCCTTTAGTAATTTATAAAAAAGGAAGGAATCTTAAAAATTATTGTGAGAGTATTAGAGCAAAACCTGTTAGAACTCCAGGCATGTATAAATGCCAAGCTTGTAACTATTGTGCTTACATTTTGGAATCTAACAGAGTATTTGTTAATGATTTCTCTTACAATTTGAAACTGAGAAATAATTGTAATTCTAAGATGGTGGTCTATCTTGCTATGTGTCAGTTTTGTCCAGCTTTCTATGTTGGCAAAACTGAAAGAAAGCTTCGTGAACGTGTTTACGAACACTTTTATGCAATTAGGAAACACAAGCTAGAGAACGCCTTAGCAAAACATATTGACCAATTTTCTGACCATTCTTTTAAATTTATTATTGTAGACCAGGTGAATAAAAATCCAAGAGGTGGTCCCGATGCTCTAAAATTAGATGAATTAGAACTTTCTTGGCAAATCAGGCTGAATGCATACAATCAGCCTGGTTTGAATGAGGGTTGCGTTTTAGGTAGTATTTTAAAACTTAAAAGTTTAAAGCGTTAAATTTAAGTTAATAATATTTAATTATTAATATATTCATAATAATTTTTTCATGTGTAATAGTATTTGTTTTAGTAAAATGTGGGGTTGCCCATTTAAATTTTAAATAGACTGTCTATACTCATGGTTAGGGGGTGGTGACCTTGTGCTTCATTAATGCATTTTCTTTGTTGATTGGTTAATTATTTGCATTTTTATGTATTTAAATGTGTTTTGAAATAATTTGTATTGTCTGATGAAGTTTGTGAATTGACATAAACGAAAAGCGTTTAACTCTATTGGTCTCATTTGTGTGCCTTCTTTCACTCTACCCAGTGTTTTGGTGTTTACAGTTTGTCTATATTTCGTGTTTTGAAACAGTCTGATGACAGCACAGACCCAGCATTGCTGGGGCTGCTGCTGGCACTACGGGGGGCCGCCCTGTTGTCATCCGCGACGACTGCCAGCTGCTGCTGTTGCTGGCATACGGCCACGTCAATGCCTCATCCACCCACCATCGCCCTGGCTCATGGACATGTAGTTGTGGAACTGGTCTAATATGTCCCCACAACGTCTGTCTATGACATCGGTGAAATCACGGATGGCAGCCGCAATGTCACGCATACTGTCAGTCATGGCTGTGCGACATGCTGTCAGCTCCCTCAGACCCTATCTGGTGTACTGTTCCATATGTGACTGTGCCTGCATGACAGCCTGAAACATAGCTGAGGTTGTAAGACCTCTGTGGGCACGTCTGACAGGGGCAGTACGCCCACGGATGCTCCCACGAGAACCCCTGGACATCTGTTTGTGTGGTACCATCTCTGGGCCATGCCCATGGCTGCTGTGTGGGGAGGCATGTGCCACAGATACCACATTACCCTGGTCAATGCCCACTGTATGCTGTCCATCACCTAGGGACATTGGTGACAAAGGGTGTATTGGCAGGATAACTGTGCGCATTGATGAGGTCGACAGCTGTGTACTGTCAATCGGCTGACCAATGGCGGACCCTGGTATACATTCCTGTGCCATTACACAGATGTCATCATTATCAGTACCCATGGCACCTGATTCAGGTTCCCTGCTACATGACACCAGAGCAGCACCAGAACCTGTGGGAGGGAAACAGGAAACACAGTTTACAATGTCTACACATTACCAGTGATGCACACATGCACACATGCACAGGTGCACACATGCACACATGCACAGGTGCACACATGCACAGGTGCACACATGTACACATGCACACATGCACAGGTGTACACATGCACACATGCACAGGTGCACACATGCACACATGCACACGTGCACAGATGCACACATGTACACATGCACACGTGCACAAGTGCACACATGCACACATGCACATGCACGCTGCACTGCGTGCACACATGCACATGCACACACATGCACATGCACACACAGTTTCACACAATTGTACAGTACTCAGTATGCGTGATATCAACACACAGACACGGACACACCTACATGCATACAAAGAGCACTACTAAGTGAGCCAAATAGTACTATTACTATCAAAACTATTGCAGGAATTGTTAATACACACTCACCAGCATGGATAGGCTGCATTGCTGTTATACCAGAGGGACCTGCAGACGTGAAGAAATCCACGTCAGTGGGCACAACTGTGCCATTGTTACTGAGTATGATACAGGTCAGTAGTACAACAGTCGCCTTTCACAGGTCAGCTGCTAATATTGAGGATATCACACTTGCACATTAAATACTATGGTGACAGCTACAAACCAAGGACACACCTCACACATGCATTAACTACCAGTGTACACAACAGTCAACTATACATATGGCATATTACCTGCACGTTCACTGTCTTGCTGCTGTGTGGCTCCAGCCTCCATCATAATGCATGTCTGCTGCTGTTGTTGTTGCTGGTGGACTGGAGCCACTACACTCATGAGTAGTCCCTCCAGTCTGGTGAGTGGGAGATGTGTAGCCACCCCACCACCTGTGGTGACCTGTTGCCTGTGGATATCCGACGCACGCTGACGAACATGACTGATTAAATCACTGCAGTGATGTCGTACCTGCTCATATGTCCTATTATGCGTGCCTATGTCATTTACCCGATGGACAAGGTCTTGCCACAGTGCAGCCCTCTCCTGCTGATTCTGGCTGGTGCGGGAAAAGAGTATTGCATAATCCTGCACCAGGCTCTGGTGTATCTCCTCATCCTCAGCTGTGGAGTAAGTGGGATTCCGCGGGTGAGCCATGTACCTGAGAGAGAAAATAACCTGTTATCAGCAATATATGTCAGCAGAATTTGGCACACATACTACACATGCTACTCGACTGTTATGATACAACATATCTCACATATATAGCATCTGTCTGTCTATTGGTGGATACACATGTAAATGGCCAGGTATCAGTGCTCAGCCAGCAACTGTGCAACAGTACCTGGCACACTCCATACGACATACTATCAAACCCCAGCAGTCAGAACACTGATTCAGGTCAAGAGCACCTCCTCACTCTGGGGGTTTGTATCTAGGTACTGTATGGCCTACATCATCAACTACTGTGAGCTCACCACACACTGATTGCCCTGGATATACATATCCCACCTCCACCACCAGCACAAACGACTATAGTGAATAACATTACAGATGCAAACTTTACACTTTGTAACAGTGACATGGTATCCTTTCAGCCTACTGGGCCAGTGGCAGATACAACCCACAATGCTGACCCCTACACAATTGCTTTCTACAGACATCTCCGAGAATGCATGGATCATGCAATCCCATATATGACCAAGACACTCTCCACAAAGGGACAGCATCCTGTCTGGTGGACCCCAGCCATAGACAGATTGTATTACAGAAGATGGAAGCTACTGCAAGACAGAACATAATTCCATAAAGGGAGGGCATGTCTGAGCAGCACTAGTAAGGATCTATTTTCCATCATACAAACATCCATGGGCAACTTTGAGAGGGAAATCAAGAGGGACACTACAGATAACCAGAAGGCCTTCTTCAGTTATGTTAGCAACCTGGTCAGAATCCATCCTCTATGCCCATAGTTAGTACACAACAACAAATATTTCACTGACACCACAGATATTGACAACATTGTGGCAGACAGATTCAGTGCAGGTGTCACCCCCTCTCCCCAAAATAAGACATAGTTATCCCAGCTGACTGTAACCTCCCTGTCATCACAGATGTCCAGGTGAGAGCCACTCTCAGGACAGCAGAATACACAACATCAATGGGACCTGATGGTATCCCCAGTTGCATGCTACATAAACTCTGACAGGAGCTAAACACACATATAGAAGTGCTATGTAACACTAGCCTGACTACAGGATATGTACCTGTACACTGGCGACAGCAGCAGTGGTTCCACTCCACAAAGGAGGCACCTCAACATACCAATACAATACAACACAATACATTACATTACAATACAATACTATACAATATGCTATTGCCCTGGGACTACAGCAGCGCACTGTTCTGCTACCCTGACCATTGTGACACATGTGGTGTGATGGTACCTGCTGCTGTCACACAGTTACACAGGGTGACTCATATGGCATATTACCTATCTGACTAACATTCAGCAGGGGTATGTGTGACATGTACTCATGGGGAGTCTTGCTTCTTAACACTGTGTGGTTTATTGCAGGGTATGTCTTATCTGTGGGTAGGAACTTTTACCTCCACATGTGCACTCTATTGCAGTGGCACGGACGACACACAGCAGTCATTTAGGTTGTGGATGGTGTGAGGTGTTACTATGGTTGTTGGACATCTGTCATTGGTGTGACTTACATATGTAAATCTGGGAGTGGTAACCTCTATGTAGGTAGTATATGTGTACTCTGTGGTGTTGTCAGTCACTGTGCATTGGTAATGAGTTTGAGTGCATTGTCACAGTGTTGTACATGTCACTGTATCCTTCTCCATATCTGTAGCTGTCATGTGAGGTCCATACCATGGCATCCATTATGTGGTGTGGAGGGGTACACCGACCTACATGTCCATAGCTGACACACCATGTTCGCTGACACATACCATGTGCAGGTATTCCAGGGATAGTGTGCCACTGTGAATATCATTGGGGCCACTATTGTACACATTTATGACCCTGTTCACCCCTGACACATGCAGTAGTGGGCAGCCAATCACATATCTGGTGGTTACTGGTGTAGGTGATTTGGAATGTGGTATGGTACTCCGGTTTTGACACTGGTGTTCACTCCATGCCTTTGTCACTAGGCATCTGTTGCAATACATCTGTACACATGTGCCTCACTCAGAATGTATATACATCTCTCTCTCTCTCTATATATATATATATATGTATATATATATGTATATATATATATATATATATATATGTATATATATATGTATATATATATATATATATATAGTCTGTATACATATACACATATATATGTTGATGTACATATATTGCTATAGATGTGGAGGGGGACACAGAGGGGTGAGAGTGACAGAGGGGTGGGACAGGGTGTGTTGAAGGTCGTCATATACAGTCATACCTGTAGATAGTCAGATCAGTCTGTCTATGTATATGTATCTACATATATCTATATCTGTATGTGTGCATTACATATATATGTTTGTACAATATTCTATCTACATCAGTCTATGTATTCCTACATCTCTCTCTCTATGTATGTATACATATATGCATGTCATATATATATATATATATATATATATATATATATATATATATATATATATATACACACATACATATGTTGACATACATATGTATCCATATGATAGACAGGTATATCAACATGTTTGTCTACCATACTGTATACACACACTAACATACTGCTAAACATACATAACTGTGAAACCTACTTTGTACATGGCACTACAACCTACAATCGACCAACATTGATATGTGCACATAGATGCTCTCACATACAAATGTATGTACAGCCTTCACTGATAGTTGCTGTATGTCCCTGCCCTTTACACATCTTCATATACATATGGATACAGACCAATGACACATATGGAGGGTTCACAGTATGTAGACCTTTATAGTATTACTTTACATTACCTGTGTTTGTCACAGCTGCTTGTGTTGCCATCTGGTTCTCTGTCCTGCTGCTCCACTTCCCAGTTGTCAGCTTTCAGGAGGCTGTTGCTGAACAATTTGTTTGTGTCTGCTTAATTGCAATTTTCTCTGTCTCTGTCTCTCTCTCTCTCTCTCTGTCTGTCTGTCTCACAAGTCCTTCTCAGGGTGCAATGAAAGTATTGCATGTGTGGACTGGGAGTACAGCATACTTTTGTAGGTATCTGCATATGCCCATGTGATGGCCTCTGCACCAATTGTTAGCCAGCATTTGCTAATTGCATGCAGCCAGTTGTGTACTGATTGCAGTTCTCACTGTGATTTCAGAACAGTGCTATAAAAAGTTATGTGAGATAGGCGTAGCCCTTTCAGATTTTAAGGGCAGGGACCATGCTTTTATGCTGTGGACAATGTTCTGTGAGTGTAAAGGTTGGTATCTCTCTCATATTTCCAGGTGTGTTGTAGATTAACATTCCTCCATTCATTTCTCCAGTTTCCTGTACTAACTGTGTATGTACACTGACACCAACAACTACTACTACTGTTAATGTGTGTGTGTGTGCTTTCCTTTCACTTTTGCTTGCACTTTGTTGCTAAGGCTTCAATATTTGCCCTTTACAGTCACTACATGTATGCCTGCTAGGTGTCCTGACTGTAGTGTGCTGCTGTAGCTTTCCTATTTTCCATGTACATTCACACCTTGGAATGCTTGCTATATCTGCTAGGGTGTTACAGCATGCAGTGTGGTCTGGCCATGGTGTGGGCCTTGACATCTATTAGGGTATTTGAGTATGCTGCTGAGCAGGCCCCAGAGACTTTCAGGTTCATCTGTTATCTGCCTCATGGAATAGTACATATCAGTGGGGTACACCCATTAAAATGTCTGGTATGCTGCAGTTGTGACTGTGGGTTAGCATGAGCATATGTATTACTACACTTTTTCTGCCATGCAAGTGTTTGTACATTTCACATAGAGTCTGTGGGGCATCCCTGTAAGTCATTCACTGTTGCTATGTCTAGGCTCTTAACTATTCAAATATGGTGGTGTCAGACCCATCATGTGTACAGATATTTGCAGGTTGTCCACATTTCTGCCTCATATTTTGGTCAATATCTCATGCAGACCTTTTTCTGGCAAATCACTCTGGGCTCAAGTCAGGATATGGTGACAAACATTCAAGTTTCAGACTTCATACCCTTCCAAACATCCCACAAAATGCAGACCCTGTTACTCTCTGAACTGTCTGCATTTGTTGTAACATTATTTGTAATGTGTCCCTGGTTTTGGGCCTTTGCTCCACATATTTTATTACTTGGTCCAGATGTGTTCCTGTAAGAGGTTGTGGGGTATGGGCAGTGATTATCCTGCTGTGAGTATGTGTGTGGCTTGCAAGGTGCTATAGTGACATTATTACCTACTAGCTACCAACTAGCATGGCTGTTTCTGTTCACACACTACTATTATGGAAATCCACTAGTTTTGATAGTAATTCTAAATGGCATGCTTTGTGTACTACACATCTATATTCCCTTTACATTCATTCCTACTATTACATGATATATTTATTTTAGCACGATGTTCTTCTATAAGAGTCATGGCTTAGTGGTAAGTCATGCAGACTACTGTTTCCAAGGTCCTGGGTTCGGGACTGCCAGTGGGATTTTATTTTGCTTCTGAACTGACTACAAGACCTGTCAATCAAAGTGACTAAGGCACTTTTAAGCAGTTGTAACCGGGTTAGTGCTGGTTTGCGCAGAGCTCATGCATGCGCACTGGCGTTTAGCTCCGTGCACACAAGCGCACACCCGCTTACAACCACTTAAACGTGCTTACTCTTGCGCACACCCGCACTATTTTCTTTGAAAGAAAAGAAAATGGGGAGACAGGAAAGTGGTGAAAAAGGGGTCACAAAGAGGGTAAGACAGTAGGGAAACAAGCTTGGGATGTGCAGGAGGGATGTAGGTAAGGCCCATAGCTGCCCATTTCTTCATCAGCAACAGCTGTGCATATGTATGTAATTTGGTGTGACATTTGAAACCTTCCACCCTCGAGAGAGGTGTCAGGACAACAATAATACTTGTTGTACAGCCAATTGTAATTGATAGGTTCCATGTCCAGCAGACATGTGTGCGGAATGGGCAGCTATGTTGTATGGGGCATAATTTTTTTGTGGGTGCAGAGTGCCCCTTTTTTTTTTTTTTTTTTTCAGGTGAGAGTGGTATGTCAGGTGAAGGAAGTCGGTACAGCTGGGGAGGTAGGTTGGGTAGCTAAACAGACAAGACAAACAAGACCCATACAGGGGCGGTGTATGACACGTGTGGGGGGTTACACAATTGACGGGGATGGAGGTTTGGATATCCAGAGCCCATGAGCCCACAGATGGCAACAGTGGAACTGATACCCCCACCCATAGGCAGTTGCCACTGTTCCTTCATTGCCCAGGACGGGGCTGTGCTGGGGGCTGTGTAGATGGGGCAACAGGCATGCCCGTTAGTTGTGCCACCCGTGCCTCGAGCTGGCATAGGGGCTCGAGAGCAGAGTCCCAAATCTCCCTACGCACCACAGTCCGGACTCTATGGAGGGTGAGTGGTGGTTCTCCTCCGGCCACACTTGCAGAGGGGGGGTGAGCCCCATCCACTGCAGTGCTTCCACCCGCAGGTGGCACAGGGCCACCGGAGGAGGGTCCAGACTTGGCACTAGTGCCAGGTGCACTCGCCAGCTGAGGTGGGAGAGGTGGGTCCGCTGGAACCCGCCTTCCCTGTTGCCCTATGTTTTGCATTATGTCATGACAGTTTGGGTTAGTGACATATAATACCATTCACAATTAGTTGTAACAGCATGCATTAGTATTCCCATTAACCAAACACCCAGATATTCACACCATTGAACAGCGTGCATAACACATGCATCATTTGAACAGAAATACACAGTCCAACAACATGCAGGGTTAATTGATGGCAACAGGTCATCAGGTGTGGATGTATGAACAGGGCAGATGCATCAAAGGACATGCAAATATATATGACCCAACAGGACAAACGTCCAGGGGTGTTAATTGTGATTGCACATACCATTTTCACGTGGAATGGGTTATATGTGGTTATAGGGTGGGGTAAAGAAAGTAATATTAACACCTTCGAATAAAAATACATGTGCTGTACATTTCTAATAGCTACAGGTATATACACACTACTGTTCTAACTACAGTTTCCTATATGATAACTATTTCAACTTGGTGATAGGACTATTACTGCAACATCAATATACATTTTATGGTTCTTCATACACATTCATATCTAGCTTTGTTCAGCTACATCATCCTGCTACATTTGCTTTATATAGCTGTAGACAAGTGTGGATGTTTGGTATATCAGACAATCATCCTATCTGCATATTGCAGACTGAGAGCAACATATCCAGATTTTGGGATACACATTCCAGATGCAGCAACACTTTGAACAGATTTTGCTGTTTGGTTTTGAATCTCACATGCATTTCATTTTGTCTTGACTGCAGTATACTTTATTCAGGGGTTATTACTACTGTATTGCTTCATTGCTTGGATTCATGACACTTTCTCACACTCTCTCACTTGCTTTCATTTTACTATTCAGGATGGTACTTACTTCTAGGCTTTATTGACATATTTTACCTGTAGTTATTACAATCCTTTCCAGCAGTCTCACTTCTGTCATGTTTCAGTATTTCCACAGGGATATATTTCACACATGTGATTTCATCATCTTCTGCAGCTATACTTTTCAGCCTGCTGCAGGTTGTGTACTATTTTCTTACAGGTAGGGCATTTTTATTTCAGAATATATGTCAGACAGTTTCATTTTTCGGTTTAACTTACAGGCTGAAACACACTTTTGTAATTAAGCAATACTTGCATACACTTTCACACTGTTACTTGCAGATTTTATTCCTTACTGACTACACTGCACTCTTTTGCTGACTGTCATACTTTTATATTTCTTTACAGTTACTGGTAGTTGATTACTGACCTGCCTGGTGGCGCAACCGCACCAGCCTATCACCATAGGCTCTGCGGTTCGCAGAATGGACACCTGCAGCTGTAATATAAATGAAGTAATATTGGAATACACATCTCCATAATATCAGCTAGTTTAATTTCTTACATACATAATTAAATGTTACTTACTCAGTAGTGGGGCGTTGGGTGTTTGCCGGGCCTCCTGGATCCAAAGGTTCAGTTGGTCCTGCTTGCCTCTCTTCAGGTCCGCATGGTGGTGACGGACCTGCTCACCAGTCCTTGGAATCCCTGTGGCACTGGTGAGATCATGGGCCAACCGGTCCCATGCCTCGGCCCTGTATGCTCACCAGAGGACCTAGCCCTGCATGAGTTGGGCCTCATGATTATGGACTAGGAGCCAGACCATGTACCTGGACTCCTCAACACCCCACCTCTGTGCTCGAAAGCAACTACCCTCTCCTACTCCTGTCATTCTGCCTGCAGGTCAGTTCTACAATCGTTTATGCTGTGTATTCCTGCCTATGGGGCTTATATAGTCTGTTTTTCCCGCACATATCTGTGATTGGCCATTTTGGAATTATATCAACTTCAGTAAACCTGCATTGTCATGCTCCAGTTTGTATTCATTCCTATATATTAGCTATTATTACATTTCTAGGTACTGCTGTCATGGCTTAGTGGTTTGGTACCTTGACTATGGTGTATAGTATCCTGGGTTCGAACCTGGCCACTGCTTTTTATTTTTCATGACTGTCTAGACATGCTGAGGGGTGTGTCTGTGTAAAGGCAGTTTTGATACGGCTTGCTCAACGTTGCCCGTTGGTTAGTTTGCGCAGTGCGCAGCTCCGCGCAAACAGGGTACACTGGTTTAAGCCTCATTTGGCTATCAGCACGCATATTACGCTCAGCTCAGGTAGGGGTGCATAGACTTAGCATGTTAAACCACTGCTCAGCTACGGGCACTCATTTTGCACCAGTTAAACCACTGCTCATCTACGGGCAGATGCACTCACTCTGTTAAATTGTAGCTCAGCTATCAGCTCATCTGGCATTTTTTCTTCTTTTGTTACCTCACATGTCTTCAATATAAATGGGCTATTTCATTACATTTTACATAAATTGTGGTTTTATGTGTACATATTTGTCAGGGACTTGTTTCCTGCTTTTTTTGAAAAAAAAAAAATTGGTGTTGTGGGGGCTCGAACCATGAATGCCTGCTCTTCAGCCAACATCTCTACCGCTACGCTATTACTTCCTGGCTTATTTTGCATATTTAGTTCTTATATGCTTTCCCACTGACTGCTAACTGTAGCTGTGCTACGGGCACGCCCGCGCAAACGAGCACACTCACGGTTAAACATCTTTACAATTTAAAAAAATCTATAACATGTTCATTTATATATTTTATGTTCATAGTCTGTGGGGGCATGTGTTGTGTTGTGTTTATTCACATTTCCGTGGACTCTGTTGTGGGTGTTTACTTTGGGCACTTTTACACTTCTGGGGGCGTGTCCGCTTGCAGGGCTCAGCCTATGGACACGCCCCCTACTGTCTTACACGGACCGTGTTAGACTTAGGTGTGATTCAGCATGCTCTCATGAATATGCAGAGCATGCTGACATCACTCCGTTTAACTGCAGCCTCCATGTAAGAGTTATAACTCTTACACGGAGGCTTCGTGAATCCTTGCCTTTGTGTTAGGACTGGTTTGTTCTTGTACATTCTGTAACTTGTCATCCTGGTCAAATATTTTTGTTTCTATTTTATCCATCCTTGTAAGAATCTTCTCTATGGATTCTCCAAATGTTTGGAGCTGAATAGAAAGATCTTGTATCGAAGCCTGTATAGGCTGAAGTGCAGCTCTTAAATCCTCTAGGTTGGAAGTTTACGTTTTACTTATGGATTTGTTGGCCTCCTGAAGTTTATTAGTACTGGCTCTCTTAGACATGGTATCTTTTTCAGGGGATGCTATTGCTGAAATTTTTGCTTTAGTAGTTTGACTGTCCATTTGATCTGATTCCTGTGACATTTTCTCTGCGCTTGTTGTTGTATATTTATTATTTGTTCTTCTATTGTGTTCCAAAGCTATGTCTGCCTAGTAGCAGATTTTTGAGAAGTAGCACATGTGGCACAGCTTGCTTGTGTTATCTGCTTCAATCCTTCCAATTCTTGGCTTCCCTGAAGTGTTGACTCATCACGATGTAGAGGTATTACTTATGTTTATGTTCTTCCTTGATATTAATTGAAAATGTATTTATCTCATTAATTGCTGACAGCTGTCCAGATTTTCGCAGAACGTCCTGATTTTTGCCTCATATTATTGGTCTGTTCCTCATAAAATCTATGCTCGCCCGCTCCTACTGTAAATTTAATCTGGGACATTCCTCCCAATCTAGTGTCATTAGCTCATTCTACCTAATACATAGAGAACATTTGAGAAGCCAACCCACTTAAGTTTCCTAACCTTGAATTATCTTCTGCTTCTCCTTTCTCCCTTTCCTTTACAAAAAAAAAAAAAAAACTTTGCTAGAATCTCCCTGTGTTCTGCTTAACTGTAACAAAAAAAATGTATGCTTGTTTCCTGCCTTTCCTGTAACTAGTGTAGTCCAGATAAGATTTGCTATATCCAGGACTGTATGTAAGCGTCTGAGCCCACCAAGCTTTCTGTGTTGGAGGGAAGCCTTCTAGCTTATCATTGGGAGTGGTAAGCACTAGGTAACCTATCTACCACATAATGAGTGGCTCTGGCCCAGAAATTGTAGTTACTGGCTGTTTCAGCAGTTTTTCCATCACTCTCCACTTTCTGATTTAAAGGCCCGCATTTGCACTTGTTTCCCCCCTTTCCTGTAACTAGTTTAGTCCAGATACAGATTCTTAGTTTTAGCACTTGAATTTGCTTGTTCGTGATCAGCACTTGCTCAAAATTTGTTGTAAGCACTAGATAAGGTACTAATTACTACAGCACTCAACCTTTCTCATTACCTAGAGGAAAACAGTTTTGGTACTTACTTTCCTCACTTGCTTAGAGAAAAAACGCTCTTGTACTCACTTTCCTCACTTTTCTAGAGGAAAATTGTTTTTTATTCAAGCATGTCCAAGGGTCAGCTCCCAGTGTTCTCTCCTGTCTATCTGATGAATATGGGCATCTTGGGGCAATGTAGCAAATGCCTCCTGTACACAGACAACCCTCTCCTCCTACCACCCAACACTGCAGCCTGTGAGAGATGCACTTATCTAGCCAAACTGGAGGTAAAAATCTCTCCAACCAAGGCTGAACTTGACAGTCAAGAAGAGAAGGTAAACACTTGCACCACACCACACTCATCACATAGTTTCACTAAATCTACACAAACAAAATCCATACATAGAAACACAAAAACATTTGCAGAGGTTCTCAATAATGCTCAAGCAACAGAGACCTCCAAAGCAGAAACGCAAGCAACCTCCACCCCCCAACACAACCCAAATGACACATAATCTACAGACTCAGTGTGCTGCTAAACCACAGCCCTTAAGGCAAAACAACGTACCCAACACACTAGTCATAGGTGACTATAGTCAGGCACACTGATGTCCCACTCACCAGGCTAAACAAGAAGGTTACTGTCAGCTGCGGCAGGATCCGGCACATAACCCACGCACTCAGGTCACTCCACAAGTACAAATATGATTCTTAGTCATTGTCCATGTTGGTGTGAACAACTTGAGATGTACCTTCCTAGACTACATGAAAAGAGACATGAAAGAGCTCTCCGTTCTTTTAGCCCAGGCAGGTATGACGCTAGCCCTGAGTAGTATCCTGCCATCACCCAGAATGATACCGCAGTACAAGGACAAAATGACTGACCAACAAATGGCTAAGCTTCTGGTCTCATTCTACGGTGATCCAGCATCTGTCTGCCTGGGACGACATGGTCGACAGACCACAATGCTTTGCCAGAGATGGCCCTGCACCTGTCACCCCTGGGATTCTGGATAATGATTAAGCCTCTTGCCACCCCATATAGTGCCTTTTTTAGGCAAGGTTCAAATGACAAATTCACCACCGTAACAGGAACAAGCAAGCAAAAACTAAGGGTAATGCTACTCAATGCTAGAAGTCTAAATCTCAAAATGCACTCCCTCGAGGCACTCCTTAAAATTGAGAGCATCAATACCTGTGCAGTGACTGAGACTTGGTTCAAGGCTCCAAAGAGCACTCCTGCATTACTAGGCTTTAACTCATACCACACTTTTCGGCCATCTAACCTGGACAGGAACACCAAAGGAGGAGGTGTGTCCATATTCATTAAGGTTATCCACATCTCCAGGCTAGTTGCTCAGCATAATGCATCCGAGGTTGTCCAAGTGCAACTAACTCTGGACAAAACTGCAATCCAAATTGTAGCTTGCTACAGATCCTCCACCATGCTCCAGGATTCCCACTCCTCTTTTCTTGATATACTGGAAAATATTAGGGTTCAACCAAACACCCTAATAATGAGTGATTTTAACTACCTCACCATTAACTGGGAAAACTACTCATGTACCAACTCCTTTGCTCAACGCTTTCTGGAATTCATAAATTCCAATGCCCTGGATCAACTTATCCACACCCCCACCAGGGGCAACAATATCCTAGATCTAGTCATTACCAGCATGAGTGACCGGTGTTCCACACCTGAAGTCAACTCCTTATTGGTCAGATCCGACTATAAGCTAATCACGCTAGATAACCACATCCCGCCCCTACCCCCCCCACTAAGGAAACCATGGTAAAAAAAATTCTCCAAAGCCAACTTCATGCTTCTTAAGACAGAAGTGTCAAACTTCATGACACCCATGCAGATGGACAATACAGTTACGACTGCTGAATCCTACACACATGCATTCTATAAGCACTTACACGAGTGCATGGATCGTGCTATCCCAAACATAACCAAGATGCTATCCTCCAAAAAAATGAAGCCAGTCTGGTGGTGGTCTGCAATAAACAAGCTCTACAACAAAAGGAAGAAACTGTTGCAAAAGACAGTAAAATCCCATGAGTGGAGGAGCTCCCTGGTCAGCCTCAGTAAGAAACTGAGATCCCTTATAAGATCCTCCAAAGCTAGCTACGAAAACAAAATCGCCACTGATTCTAAGGACAACCACAAAGCATTCTATAGCTATGTCAAGAATCTCAATGGCAACACCCAGATCTGCTCTGAGTTACAACACAACGGCACGAAAATTACAGAACCAACTGATATTGCCAACATCATGACAGATAGGTTCAGTGCTAACTTTACCCCCCCCTCACCTCCTAATGGGCCCATATCTAAACAGGAAGAATGCAGAGTCCCTGTAATTACAACTGTGCAGGTAAAAGCTGCACTCTCTAAAGCCAAAAACACAGCATCCATGGGACTGGACAACATCCCAGGCTGAGTTTTACACGAACTTCAGAACGAACTGGCTCCCCACCTAAGCACCATGTTCAGTTATAGCCTCACAACAGGCTTTGTGCCCACTGAATGGCACACAGCAACAGTTAAGCCACTCCACAAAGGGGAAGCCACCACTGATCCCAGGAGCTATCGCCCTATTAGCCTGATGAGCCTGGTCTGTAAAGCCATGGAACATATCATCATGGAACTCATAAACAAAGACATTGGTAACCTCCAAACTCTGGACCCCACCCAGTTTGGGTTTGTGAAAGGCAGATCATGCCTCTTGAACCTGATCGACTTCTTTGAGGCAGGCACCAAAGCCGTAGATGAGGGTAAAGTGGTTCACACAGCCTATCTTGACCTTGCCAAGGCTTTCGACACCATTCCCCATTCTGGAATTATAGTTAAACTCACTAAACTAGGTATAAATCCCGGGTCTATATTAAAACCCCGAAAGGACTAAATAGTGAATGTATGTACATTGACACATAAAGGTCAATGTATATACAGAGTGAAACACCTAAAGGGCAAAAACCGGAATTCCGAACGTGTTTAATCATCAGAATGTGCCACACAAGTAAGTAAAATTTAAACTAAAATATTAAATTAATTAGGTTTTACAGGGGGGGGGCACTCCTCACACCCCCCTACTTAAATATATCAACTCTGAGACCGCACTACAGTGGGGGAAAAGGATATATTTCCTTATCCCCACCACCGTGTTGCTGGTGAAAAAACACGTTCGGCGTTCCGGTTTTCACCCTTTAGGTGTTTCGCTCTGTATGTACATCGACCTTAATGTGTTGATGTACATACATTCGCACTTCTGATCTTTCGGTCTAGCAATATTGACCCATAAATCCCTACATCACAAGATGGGTTGCCAACTGGCTCACTGAGAGGACCCACACTGTAAAAGTTGCAGACTCCAAATCTGACTTCAAACCAGTGACAAGTGGAGTACCACAGGGTTCAGTCCTGGGACCTCTCCTGTTTGGTATCTGCTTTTCAGAAGTACAGGCTAACACAGAAGGCCTTTGGCTAACGAAGTTCGCAGATGACTGCAAACTAGGAGCCATAGTCAAGTCCCCAAATGATGTGGACATCCTACAAAAGGGTCTCACTGAGACAGATGCCTGGTGTCAGAGCCATGGCCTCAAGATCAGTGCCAAAAAGTGCATTGTCATCCCCTTTGATAAAAACTCTGTATCCATGAACTACCACATAGGCAGCAGTCTACTTAATGACGAATGTGTGAAAAGAGACCTTGGGACCCAGGTGGACAGTAGTCTCTCATTTGATAATCACATTGCCACAGTAGTCAGGAAATCCTTCTATGTGGGCATGCCTCATCACAAAAGAGTTCTCATCCAGGAAAAAAGCGATAATTGTTCCCCTCTACTCAACACTCATTAGACTCATTATAGAGTACAATGCCCCTTCTGGAATGTACCTCACAAGACATCTGCAGCAGCTGGAAAGGCCACAGAAGTACCTCACAACGACTATTACTGGCCTCAAACCGATGCCCTATACTGACCGTCTCAAAAACTCCAGCTTTACTCCATGGCATATCGCCTACTCCACGGTGATCTCTGCCAACATATAAAGCTATGTCAAACCCAGAGGTGTTGGACATGCTACACCTAATCCCAATCCCTCTGAGCTACATGCTCTAGGGACCTAAACCTTGTCACCACAATAAACAGGACATGCTGGAGGGACAGATTCCTGTCCCAGAGACTTTCCATACTCTGGAACAAGCTACTCATCTATGTCAAGCAAAGTTCCTCATTAGCACTCTTCAAGAAAAATCTTGATGAGTGGATGGGAAATAGGAAATACACCCCGGGGATCACTTCTGTGGCTTTGCTCGACAGGGGCATAGGGAAATATTGCCCTTGGGCCGATAGCCTAGTACCTATCTATGAACCTATGGTGCTCTGGCAAATTGATCGGGTGTTCTGAGGATTGTAGTCACTAAATAATGACCTACATTTAAGTTTCAGATTTCATATCCTTCAGAAAAAATGCATCTCAAGAAAAATATTGTTGTTCTAGCAACTTTTTAAATTTATAAGAGCAATATCTATCCCTGTTTTGGGCCTTTGTCCCCCCATTATGTCAGGCTTTGTCCATATTTCTTGTGCTAACAGGTTCAGGGTATGCTTAAGGGCTGTGACCCTAATTTTTTTTCTGTTTTTATCAGCTATTGTGTTAAAAGGATGAAAAAACCAACCTTGTTGTCGCCAGTTGCTGTGGTTGACTATACCCCTTTATTTACTGCATTCAAGGGAACTGTACCTGGCGTTGCAGTAAACGAAAACTTAAAATAGTTGTCCCTTTAAGAAGTGAACCAGAATGTTATAGTGTACACACAACTAATTGTATTGCTTCCGCTATTTGTCTCTCATTTAAACTAATGTCCTCAACTGGGAAAAAATGTCGCCCTTATCCAAGTAGGAAACAGTCACATTATTTTAAACTGCTGCCGCATATATATGTTTTTGTTTGCTTTTGTTTTGATTTTAGAGGTGCACCACTGCCATATAAGCATGTTTTGCACAAGCACGCACTGTAAACATTACTTTAGATACTTCTAAATATGTTTGTGCTCATTAAAGTTTCCGATGAAAAGTTGGGAAGATATGTGTTCGTTTGATCACTATGCTTACTTAGGATGCGTACATGTACTAATTTCCTTTCCCAAGCCAGGTATTTTGCTCACATCAGCATGATGTTAGATGGCTCCAAGATCAATGCAGCTATAAACTATATCCTTTACTCCCTAACATTCCCTTAGGATTTAATAAACTGAGAATCAGAGAAACAGTACTCAGGTGGTGATGCTAAAAGTAGTATGTTCGCTTACTGGTAGGACGGAAACGATGTACCACTATTGCAACTATAATTAAACTTGTCATTAGAGCGATTTAATAATGCCACAAAGAAGTAACCTACTTGTTCCGATTCTAATCGCGTTGTCTTGGAACGTCCGTTCAACTTTTCCGACAGCCAGACATCCAAGTTTCATTCGGAAGGATGTAACTCTAACAGAACGTGGAGTGTTCCAGCCATTGTAGTCACCATAGCAATGTTCGTAAACAACGGCTCAATCAATAGGCAAGCTCCAGTCCAGACAGGGCGATTGTCCTTCCTATTCCCGAAGAACAGCGCCAGCCTGAAACTCAGAACCAGTAAAAGAAGCAATAAGCAAATACAATCATTAGCCACCAGACAAGGAATGTATTTAATTTTCTAGAGCGGCTACGTTCAGAACACACGTAATAAAATTGTTCACTACTATCTCCAGTTCGCAAGTCACATCCTCTTGTTTTTCCAAGAGTTAGCTGTTGGAAACTGATAAAAGTTATATTAAAAAGTTTTACTGTATGCATGTGGATACATATATACAGGGCCGGTACTAGCATTTTGGAGGCCCCCAGTAAGTTTCAAGTTGGGGCCCGGCTGCTGGGAGCCCTACCCAAGAGAATATAACGTGTGATCACATTGCTGTCATGTCCCCTTCCCTGTCAAACTCATGCTCATCTGCACCATTTAACAGTTACTGTATAGTGTGACTACATTCAAACCATTAAAAAGACATAGTGCCAAGGTACACACATTGACTGGCATTTACTACCAATGTTACAGTATGACAAGCCCCTCCCTGTACCACAGCAAGTTAGCCACTCACAGATGTACATGCACACACTGACTGGAATTTGGTAGTAATTCTGTTACAGTACAACAAGCTCCTGTACCACAGCAAGGTAGCCACTCAGAGATACATGCACACACTGTTTGAAATTTAGTAGCAATGTTGTTCTTCTTTCGGCTTTTCCCAGTTAGGGGTCGCCACAGCGGATCATCTGTCCGCTCATGATTGGCAGTGGAGTTTTACAGTGTCAGGTTGCCAGCCCGGTGCCCAACCTTCCACAGAAGGCGTACACACACACACACACACACACACACACACACACACACACACACACACACACACACACACACACACACACACACACACACACACACACACACCTAGGGCCAATTTAGAGTGGCCAGTCCACCTACTGCATGTCTTTGGGTTGTGGGAGGAAACCGGAGCACCCAGAGGAAACCCACACGACTACAGGGTGGACAGGCAGACTCCACACAGAAGGCACCCCAGCTGAGAATCGAACTGGAGAACCTCTTGCTGTGAAGCAGCAATGCTAACCGCTGCACCACCGTGGCCGCCCTTAGTAGCAATGTTGTTACATTACAATAAGCCTCTGTACCACTCCAAGGTACCCAGTCCCACAGAGGTCTACAAAGACATCCACCACAGAGTCCCTCACACAGGACAGAGACACACAAAACAGACAGTTACACAGATTCTTGCACACAGGACACAGACAGAAACACACAATGAAGACAGCACTACAGCAAGACTGAACATCAGCACCCACACAGACTCCCACATACAAGACAGACAGCCACACAAGATAAAGACAGCATTATAGCAAGATTAAACAGACATCCACAGAGACTTCCTCACACAGGACAGACAGCTACACAGACTTTTGCACATAAGACCATAAGACATAGACACCCACACATGAAGACAGAACTACAGCAAGACTGAAGTATAATACCCACACAAACTCCCACATATGGGACAGATACTCACACACAAGATAAAGACAGCATTACTAGTACCTACCTATGAACCTATTATAGCAAGACTGAACACACACACTCCCTCACAGAGGGCAGACGCACACAAGACCAGGACAAAACTAAAAATAAACTGAACAGAGACCCCCACAAAATGAAGGCAGCACTACTGCAGGACAGAACTGAGACACCCACAAATAACTGTTACTAAGTTGTAATGCAAGTACAGCTTATTGAAATCACTGAATAAAACATGAAATAATGCTTATAGAAATCAGTTACTAAAGCATGAAAGAATGTTTAAAGATCCTCAAAACAGGATAAATTCCACAAGAAGGCTGGTGTCCTGCTTGTCGCATTCTCTTCAGGTCAACTCCTGGCTTGTCGAACTACTGCACAGTAAAGTACTCATGTTTGTCAACGCCTCTTGAATGAACATGGATATACTTGTATGCAAGTTACACTGTTCAGTCAAATCCCCAATTGATCAAAACAGTTTCTTTGCTATGTAGGACATATGTCAGGTGTTTTTATGTGAGAACACACCACCTCTCGCTCTCTCTCTCTCTCTCTCTCACTCAGTCTCTTTCAGTCTGCTTCTCAGGGAATTTTAATAAGTGTTTAAGAGTATAGAGGTTCTCTGGTTCAATCCTTGGCTGGGGTGCCTTCTGTGCGGAGTCTGCATGTCCTCCCTGTGGTCATGTGGGTTTCCTCAGAGTGCTCCAGTTTCCTCCCCAATCCCAAAAACGTGCTGTAGGTGGATTGGACACTCTAAATTGGCTCTAGGCATGAGTGTGTGCATGTGTGCCTTCCATGGAAGGTTGGGTGCTGGGCTGGCAACTGGATAACCGTAAAACTCCACTGCCAATCATGAGCGGACAGGTGATCCGCTGTGGTGACCCCTAACTGGGAAAAGCCGAAAGAAGAAGAAGTTTAAGAGTACAGAGGAGTGTTTTCTGTAAGGGTAGGTCTGATAGGTGGTCAAGAGGTGTAGTATCCAGCAGTGTTTAGGTCCCAATATGGTGTGTATGTAGTCAAGAGGTAAGGTATCAAGCAGTGCTGGCAGTGTGTGTGATGTAGGAGTCAAAACCATGCTGTATCTGTGGTGAAAGCTCAGTGTTTGTGTGTGTGTGTGTGTGTGTGTGTGTGTGTGTGTGTGTGTGTGTGTGTGTGCTTGCGCATGTGTGTGTTTGCGCATGTGCGTGTTTTATTAGAAATGAAGGACATTGAGTGCTGTTTATTGTGTTTCTGTTATGTACATGCAAGCAAGTGTGCAAGTGCTTAGGTCTGGTGAGTGTAATCTAAAGTCTTTTCCCTGAGACTGTACAAATAATTTAAACCATTTTGTTACCAAATTCGATCCCCTCTTCATTATCAGCCCTATTGCAAGAAATTATGCCACCAGTTTCCCTAAATTATTATGTTAAAGTTCGTTCTCCTGGACCCATCTACTCTCTTCTCTGAAACACTGATTCTGTGGATGCTAGAGTTCTAAACATGCTCCAACCAACATTCTCAAAAAAGCTGCAGTACGATAGACACATCTCCAATCTGCTAATCTACATATACAGCGTATCACTGTGCACCAAGATCTTACTTCCCTGGCTGCTGCAACCAATGAAGTCCCTTGCTTTACTGAAGCAGACCTGAATGAGTGCAGCTTACTGTCAAGTTCAGGGAAAAAAAGGAAAAAAAAAAACGGAATCCTGCAGTGATGTTATCAGTAGTGCGAACGTCAAGGAGGCACTGAACAAGGAGATGGAGAAACCCACAGCTGCTTCATGTGGGGGACCTCGTATGCAAAAAGATAGTCGGGGTTTGCTGGGTGCCTAACACCAGCTATGTATATATACACACACACACACACACACACACACACACACACACACACACACACACACACACACACACACACACACACACACACGCACACACACACACACACATATATATATATATATATATATATATATATATATATATATATATTTATGTATATGTATGGGTCTACTTCATTTGCCCTAACTTCCAATTGACCGACACCCATTTGCCCGAGACCAAATGACCAAAATTTAATTTGTTGTTGTTATTAATTTGAAGAGCGTTTGTGTTTTTGTTCTAATAAAAGTGGAATCTTCCATTGGCTACTTTGGACTTTCTTGAGCACGTAGCCTATTTAACAGCCAACTTCGTGGTTTTGGTTTGTTTGGTCTGTTCGGCTGTTTAGGCTTTTACACCCCTTGGATTATTGGTTTACAAAATTTAATTTGACCAACACTTCATTTGACCAATACTTCCTTTGACCGACAAGTATTATTGGCAAGAAAATGGGATACACCCCTTTTCCCCACTGTAGTACAACCCTGGAGTTAGAATATATAGTTAGGGGGTGTGGGGGGCACAGCCCCCACAATGGGAGGTGATGCCCCCCACTTAATTTCATATTATATTGTTTAGTTTTGCTTTAATATTGCTTAGCAAAATAAAAGTAAGTGGGGGGCTTCACCCCCACCCCCTCATTGTGGGGGACTGTGCCCCCACCCCCCCTTACTATATATTCTAACTCCAGGGTCGCACTACAGTGTGGAAGGGGGCATATCCCATTTACTTGCCGATAATACTTGTCAGTCAAATGAAGTGTCGGTCAAATGAAGTGTCAGTCAAATTAAATTTCGGTCAAATGGTCACGGGCAAATGGGTGTCTGTCAATCGGAAGTTAGGGCAAATGAAGTAGACCCATATATATATATATATATATATATATATATATATATATATATATATATATCTCCAATTTTTTCATAAGTTACAAAGAACAAAGAAGCACACTGAAAGGCAAGGGCTTTGTTTACAATAAAACTAGTGTAAAAAAAAGTATAGTTGTGCAAAATCTTACCATAACAATAGATGTCCTTCTTTTCACGGTTGCAGTATTCATTAAATAGGGATGTCCCGCCCCAGGTAGCCAGTCACCTGGCCATTATAGATATGCTTAAAAGAGATCCTGTTTGCCTCAGGTCACACCCATGCTCCCTGAGCAGAGCATAGGGCACAAAAGGGGCTTACTGACGCAACTACCAGAACTGAATTGCCTCAGAAGACAAAGGACTTCATGCACATCCAGAAGGAAAAAATGCAGAATAAACAAGAGGGAGTTGGAGGGAGAGAAAACTGCAACAGTGAAGAGAAGGACATCTACTGTTATGGTAAGATTGTACACAACTGCAATATGTCCCTCTTTATCCCTGTTGCAGTATTCATTAAAGAAGGGAGAGTAAGAAAATCTCAAGAAACTGAATGGGAGGTGGAAGGCTGAGAAGAGCCTTCAACAAACTCACATAAAATGGTTTCAGCAAAACCTGCCCTGACCTCAGAAACTATATCCAATGTTTAATGTTTAGTAAAAGTAGGCACTGAAAACCAGGCAGCAGCTTTAAGGATGGAATTGGTGTCCAACTCTTTGAAGAAGGCACCAGATGAGGCAACAGCCCTAGTAGAATGAGCTCTAACAGAAGTAGACAGAGACTTACCATGAAAAGAATAACAAAAAGAAATGGCCTTAGATATACAGGAGGAGATGGTTTAATTAGAAACAGCCAGACTCAAGACCTGGGATGAAAGGAAATAAAAAGATGATCCGATTTATGAATAGTTCTAGTTTTATCCAAATAGTACCTGAGCTGTTTGTGTAAATCCAAGTTATGCAGGACCCTCTCACCACCAGACTGAGGAGGAGGGAAAAAGGACAAGAGTTGTACCGAATGATTTAAGGACAGATCATTTACCACCTACCCTGTCCTTGTGAAAAAAAAAAAAAAAAAGGAGGAATGGCCATAAGGGTCTAGAGGTCAGAAACCCTCTGATCCAAAGTAAAAGCAAGCAACAAAACAGTCTTCCAGGTGCAGTGTTGCAAAGAAGCAGAGTCTGCAGGCTCAAAGGAGCCAGAGTCAAATTTTCTAAAACAAAACTGAGGTCCCAAGGGGGAGAAGTACAATTGTGTAAAATCTTACCATAAAGGTAGATGTCCTTGCCTTCACTGCTACAGTATTCTTAACTATATGGGATTCCCTGCTGTGGAAACCTGATGTCCAGCCAGGATTCCAAAGTCTTTTGAATTTAAAAGATATGCAGAACATCACCATACACATCCTGTGTAATGTAGAGCATAAAAGTGATGTTCAGGCTTACCAAAATCAGAACTGATTGCCCCAGGAGGAACACCAGTACAAAGAACCCAGGAAGTAGCATGTACATCCAGGAAGGTATAGAACTAGGGGGATAGAAGGAGGGAGAGAATACTGCAACAGGGAAGGCAAGGAGATCTACTGTTATGGTAAGATTTTACAAAACTGTATTATGTCTGCTGTAGTATTCTTAACTATATGGGAGATAGCCAAAGCTCAAGAGGAAAGTAGGGAGGAGGAAGGAGCAGAAGCATCCCCTAAAACAACATGAATAACTGAATTAGCAAAACCAGTCCTAGCTCTAGAGATACTATCCAACTTGTAGTGCTTGGTAAAGGTGCGCACAGAAGTCCAGGTAGCTGCTTTAAGAATAGAATGGGTAATCTAACCCTTTAAAAAAAGCACTAGAAGTAGCTGCAGCTCTAGTATATTGAGCCTTAATTGAAAAAGGAAGGCTCTTTCATGAAAAGTGTAACTAAAGGAAATAGCCTTAGAAATCCAAGAAGAAATAGTCTGCTTGGATATAGCAAGCCACAAAGATCTATGATGAAAAGAAATAATAACTGATTAGATTTTCTGATAGCCTTGGTCATATCCACATAGACTCTAAGTTGCCTATGCATGTCCAAAGTATGCACCCTCTTGCTGTCAGTTTGTGATGAGGGGAAAAATTAGGCAGATTAATAGACTGATTAAGAGAGAACTCATTAACTACCTTCAGCATAAAAGAAGGGTTCATGCACAAGGGCACTCTTTCTTCATCAAAAATCAAAAAAGGAGGACAAGCCAAAAGGGCTTGCAACTCAGACACTCATCTGGAAGACATAAATGCTAACAAAAGAACAGTCTTCCAGGAGCAATGTTGCAAGAAAGCTAAAGCAGCAGGCTCAAAGGGAGCTTGAGTCAATTTCTCCAAAACAAAATTAAGATCCCAGGGAGGAGCAACACAGTTCCTGGAAGGTGTAATATAAAGGACACCTTTAAGAATTTGTCTCCCCTAAAATCTAGCAGTTAAGTGAGGAGAAAAAGGCAAACAAGCAGAGATAGTCGAAAGGTGGGCCTTAACAGAAGAATAGGCCAGACCAGCATTGAGCAACTCACACAAGTAAGAGAGAACCAAAGGAACATCCACAGTA
Source organism: Protopterus annectens (assembly GCF_019279795.1). Taxonomy (NCBI): domain Eukaryota; kingdom Metazoa; phylum Chordata; order Ceratodontiformes; family Protopteridae; genus Protopterus; species Protopterus annectens. Next base: position 134,471,449 of record NC_056740.1, read on the forward strand.
AGTGGGTCCAGATTACGAGACAGACACCAAAAACAAAACCTCTTCCATTTGGATAAGTAGGGTTTCCTGGTCTCCTGCAGGACTTGCAGCATGTCCTCAGAAAAAAAGGACACCTTTAAGAATTTGTCTCACCTAAAATCTAGCAGCTAAGTGAGGAGAAAAAGGCAAATAAGCAGAGATAGTCGAAAGGTGGGCCTTAACAGAAGAATAGGCCAGACTAGCATTGAGCAACTCACACAAGCAAGAGAGAACCAAAGGAACATCCACAGTAAGTGGGTCCAGATTACGAGACAGACACCAAAAACAAAACCTCTTCCATTTGGATAAGTAGGGTTTCCTGGCCTCCTGCAGGACTTGCAGCATGTCCTCAGAAAAAAAAGGTGTCCATGAGGAATCAAAATCCTATCACTCACAGTGTCAGGTGAAGCATGGACAGGTGAGGATGGATAAGTGAACCCTTGTATTCTGTGATTAGATCCACCCTGTGAGGTAACTTGTGATGATTGCCCCTGGCTAGATGCAAAAGAAGAGGGAACCAGTGCTGTTGCAGCCAAAATTGTCACAGACAAGATTTTGGGAGCATCCTGTTGGAGCTTAGGAATGAGAGGAAGGGGAGGGAATGCATAGTGAAACCTCCTCTTCCAAGAGAATGAGAGGGAATCCACCTTCCATACCAGAGGACCTGGTACTGTAAAAAGAGAGGAAGCATTCTGTTCAGAGGGAAGGCAAAAAGATCCACATGAGGTGTACCTCTCTGGTGGATAATGTCTAGAAACACATCCCTGTGAAGCATCCATTCATGGAACTGAGTTAAAGACCTACCCAGAGTGTCTGCCACAATGTTCTAACAGGAATAGATATAAACTGCCTGAACAGGTATTTGACACTTGACAGCAAGATCCCATACCAGAAGTGCCAGCCGGCAAAGAAGGTAAGATCTTCTTCTGCCTGCTTGTTGATATACTACATCAGTGTGGTATTGTCTATGAATTCCTTGAGAGACCCTAGAGAAAAAAGACTGAAAGGCCTGAAGAGACAGCAGAAGGGTTCTCATCTCTTTGACATTGATGTACTCCTTCTGCTGATGAGGAGACCACACCCACTGTACGTTTATGGAGCCAAAAGTCAACCCCCCACCCCCATCCCATGTCTGAGGCATCTGTGAACAATTCCTGGGAAAGAAGAAGGGGATAAAAATGGGTCCGAGGATTCAGAGACAGCTGCTTAATCCACCAGAGAAGTTCCTCTCTGAGGCATGGAAGAAGAGGAACAACAAATTCTAGAGGATGAGCATGTTGAAGCCACACTGACTTTAGAAACCACTGAAACTTTCTCATATGAAGTTTAGCCAGAGGAAGTATCAGAATGGTGGATGCCATGAAACCCAGAACTCTCAGGAGCTCCCTGGCAGTAATATAATTCATAGGAAGAAGAGTGTGAAAGAAACAAATGAGAGTTAAGGGCTTTGGAGGGGGCAGGCATACAAGCATTGGCACCACCTGAATCTTGCAACCCAGAAAAAGATAATCCTGAGGAGTCAGAGAAGACTTTTGAAATTTGTCGACTGTCAGCTGGAGCATCTTCTGCATGGAGACATGCGTGAATGGGTGTACCTTCGTTGAAGGTTGTGCATTAGGGCTGGCAACTCAGCACGTAAAAATCAACTGCCAGTTATTAGTGGACCGGAGTTCCGCTGTGGTGACCCCTAACCGGGAAAAGGCTGAAGGACGCAACAACGGTGATCCCCAGGCTTTGAAGAAGGTAAATGGGCAAAATGAAGATTTTGCAAAAAGTTCTCTGGAGAAGACACCTAAATCAACAGGTCACCCAAGTAAGGAAATAGTTGGATTCCTTGAAGTCTGCAAAAGGAAATTATAGGAGCAAGGCATTTGGTGAACACCCTTGCGGCAATAGAAAGGCCAAAGCAGAGAACTGGAAATGCCAGGAAGCAACAAAATAACACAAAAAACGTCCTGAAAAGAGGATGGATCAGAATATGGAGATAAACATCCTTGAGATCCTGAGACACCATTACATAAGAAAGGAAACAGAATCTGAAGGGACAGCATCTGAAAGGGAAGGTGCCTTTAGAAAAGTGTTTAGATTAGAGAGGTCTAGAATAGGTCTCCAAGTGCCCTCTTTTCTGGACAAAAGAAAGAGTTAGGAGTAGAAACCTGTCCCCCTTTGGGGAAACAGGCACATCTTGAATAGTACCTTGAGATAAGAGATCTTGAAGAACCTCTGGTAAAAATGGAAGATATTCCTGAGGAGGCTGAGGAATGCCCATAAAAGGAGGATGATTTTTCCACACTATAAAGTATCCTTGATGAATTATTGATTGAAACTAAGAATCCTGAGTGATCTGAAGCCAAGCTGGAAAAGAAAGAGAAAGGCAAAGAGAAAGAAGAATGTGACTGGGAGGGGACGGATAGTCACACAGCACCTGGTCTGTCCAGAAAGAAAGGCTTTGGAGTCCCCGAAAATTGAATAGCCTTAGCAGTAGGAGTCCATTTGCCACTCTGCTTACATTTAGTAGAAGGACGGGACTGCCTATGAATAAAGGCAGGCTGAGTGGGGTAGTTTCTCTGAAATGTAGGCATAGGAGAAACAAACACATCTTTAAGTTCCCATAAGGCCTAACCCTTATCCTGAAGGGACTTAAACAAACCAGTAGCTGCTTCCCCACACAAAAGTTTAGAATCCAGAGGAGCATCCATCAACTTAGCTTTAATATAATCAAGTAGAGGTTGAAGCCTAAGCCAAGAATACCACCTCATAACTGAACCAAAAACAGCAGCCCAGGAGAGGCATCTGCCACATCATAACTACATTTAATAGAATGATGAATGACTTGAGAGGAAGTCCCTAACCAGGAACGAACAGAAGATTTTCCCTCAGAGTCTGAAAAATCAGAAATAGGTTGACAGGCCTGAGAAGAGCCTAGACATAAGGGTTTGATAACTAATAGCCTTGTCCATAGTTCTGCTGTCCTTATCAGAAGGCAATAACTTGGGCAAAGGAAGCAATTGAGAGGGATTATCAGAGGCTGCAGACACTACCAAGGAGTCAGCAGCAGGACATTTATATAAAAAAAAACAATCCTCAGGAACCCTATAAAATCTATCAGGCTTCTTGGGAGCAGGGGGAAGAATAATCAGATTCCTGAGAGGCCCTGGAGAAAGCATCCAGTAAAGTAGCCAAGATGGAAGGAAAAGGCACAGGTTTAGGAGATTCCAGCTGTAACAACTCATACTACCTTTTATGGATATCAGAGACCTGAGTGCAATCCCACTTATAAAAAATCCATCATCTTAGAAACCATGTCTCCAAAGGAACATCGGGACAAATAGATTCCTCCTCCTCTGATAGATAGTCCAAAGAAGAAGGAATTTGAGTAGAATAAGTTAGCGATTTGTCAGCAGAATCTGACTCATCCTCAGAAGAATCCTGGTCTCTAAGAGGAGTAGAGGACCAAGGAGGAGTAGGAACTGAAACCACATGAGGTGGCTTTAAGGAGATTAAGGCAGAAAATAATGCCTAAGTAAATGCCTGCCACTCACTTTGTGGATCCCTAGAAGCAGAAGAAACGTTTAATTTTTTTTGTTTCTTTTTTTAAGGGAACATCCTGAGAAGGCTCAGATCCAGGATGATAGTTGAGAACAGTAGCGGGAACTTCTTCCCCATCTAGAAATTGAGGAACTCCCCTAGGCCCCTCAGAAAAATTCAACTGTGGTTCCCTCTGAACATCCAAGATGGATACTTGCAAAGCTTCTTCAGATGTGCTGCCAGCCAGATCCTCAATGGCCTCCAACATAGTCTCAGCAAAGAAATCTGACAATACAGCTGGGTGAGCTTCCAGGTTCATAATGACTTCAGGATAAACACCTGGCAGAGGCTGGAGAGCAGATGATTCCAGCCATACCTTTTTCACCTTCTTCCCTAATGGCTGACCCTTGGGGGGGGGAGATTCCTTCCATAGTATCTTTAGCAAGTAGCCTAACATGCTGGTTCTCAAGATACAAGGAAAGGGAAGAAAGTCCACTGTGAAGGGTTTTCAGAACAAATGCCTGTCAAATAGAACAAAACATTTGATCATGAGAAGCACCTAAGTAAAAAATACACTTATCATGGTGGTCTCTATGGGGAATCTGTCTCCCACACTGGCAGTTACCCTTCCTGGATGAAATTAACTTCAAGGAACACAAAAACTAAGAAAAAAACATATCCACAATGGGGCACTTATCTTGCAAAAACAAAAAAAACAGATGTAGATTGTCCCTGGAGAATGAAAATGTGTTCAACTGGCAGAAATTGGACATAGGTCAACAGACTGTTGGTGTAAAAGATACATTCAGACTGGCGGCAAAGAAGTTCTGTTTTTGGTAAGCCTGAACATCAACTTTATGCCCTACATTATGCAGGATGTGTATGATGATGATCAACATACCTTTTAAATTCGGAAGTGTTTGGAAGACTGGCCAGACACCAGGCTTCCGTGGCAGGGAATCCCATATAGTTAAGAATACTGCAGCAACGAATGTAAGGATATTAGGTTTTCTTGGAGGCCTAATATGCAGGATGCCTTTACGAAATTGTTTGACCTCAAAATGAGAGGTCAAAGGAGGAGTCAAGGGCAGACCAGCAGAAATGGCTGACAAATGGGCCTTCACAGAAGTATAGGCCAAGGCTCACCCAAATAAGAGAGGACTAGAGGGACCCCAACTGAAAAAGAGTCCTGGTTAAGTGGGGTGTAAATTAGAACACTGAATAGTCTAAATATCAAATGTCCTAAAGGCTGAAAATGCCAGACCTCGAACTCGCTATTGTGGGGGACTGTGCTCCCCCCACACCCCCCACTAATTATATATAGCAACTCTGAGATCGCACTATAGTGAGGAAAGTGCAAATATCCCGATCTTCACTGTACAGCAATCTCACAATAAAAGTTAGCTGAATGGCATTTTCACTGTAAAATGACATTTGATGAACTGACTCTTCGATCACATATTATAGTCCTGGTTATGAGCATGGCACCAGACCAAAAATATTTCCACTTGGACATATAAGATTTTCTGGTTGAGGGTTTTCTTGCCTCCTGTAAAATCCTGAGCACGTCCTCAGAAAAGAGGTGCCTGAAAGGGATAAAAAACGTATCATCCACAATGTCAGTTGCAGAGCGGACAAGTGTGGATGGGTGAGAGACTCCTTGTCCTGTGTGAAGAGATCCAGTCAGTGAGGTAACTTATGATTGCCCCTGGTCAGATGCATTAAGATGGGGGAACCCATGCTGACTCAGACAAAAGGGAGTCACTAGCAAGATTTTTGGGGAGTCCAGCTGAATCTTCTGCTGGACTCTTGGAAATAGAGGAAGAGAAGGGAAAGCATAAAGAAACCTCCCCTTCCAAGGAAAGGAAAGGGTGTCCGTCCTCCAGGCCAGATGGCACTCTGGAACAGAAGAGTGCAAGCTGCCTGATCAAAGGGGAGGCAAAAAGATCTACCTGAGGAATACCTCACTGATGGGCAATGTCCAGTAACATGTCTCTGTGAAATAACCATTTGTGAATCTATGTTTTTGACCCGCTCAGATAGAATGCCACAAGATTTTGCTCTGAAGGAATGTATACTGCCTGAAGATTTAACTAATAACTGAGAGCCATACCCAGGCCTGAAGTGACATACTGCAGAGGAGGTAAGATTTCATGGCCCCCTGCTTGTTGACATACCACACCACTGTAGTATAGTGTTGTCTGGGCCCAGAGAGAGAACATGGAATGAAAAGCCTGAAAGGTCAGAATCAGAGTCTTCATCTCTTTGATGTTGATATAGTCTGACTTCTCATGGGGAGGCCAAAGATCCTGATGGTGACCAAGATATGCCCTCCCACCCCAGTGTGAGGCATCGGTGAACAGCTCTTGAGAAGGAACTGGAGACTGAAAAGGCTGGCTTGGTTTGAGAATGAACTGTTGAATCCACCACTCAAAATCCTTCTTGAGACAGGGAAGGAGAGGTACTGAAATCCAGAGGGTGACAATGCTGCAGCCAAACTGACTTGAGGTACCATTGAAGCTTCCACATATACAGTCTGGCAAGAGGAAGCATTGGAATAAGATAGGCCATGAATCCCAGGGCCCAAAGAAACTCCCAGGCTGGCATGGCAGTCAGAGGAAGAAGAGACTGAAAGAAGGCTGGAGGTAGAAGATAGGCCAACATTGACACTGGCTGAATCCTGCAACCCAGATACATATGATCCTGAGAGGGACTCAGGACGGACTTTTGGAAGTTGATAGTAAACCCCAGACTTTGAAGACGAGAGATGCTGAACTGCAGATCCTTCAACAATTAACTGGGAGAAGGCACCTTACCAAAATGAGGTAAAATCTGAATGCCTTGGAGCCTGCAGAAGGCAATCACAGGACCTAGGCATTTTGTGAATACCCTTGGTGCAGTAGAGAGGCCAAAGGACAAAGCAAAGAACTGAAATTGATTGACACAGAAAAACATAAATATTTCCTGAAGAGATGGTGAATAGGGGATACAAAGGTAAGTATCTTTCAGATTCAAAGACACTAGAAAAGCCTAGGGTAATAAAAGATGAAACAGAGTTTGAATAGTAAACATATGAAAAGAAGGTGTAGGTCAATGTGTGTGTATGTACCTTTTAAGAAGCTATCCAAGGGGATGCACAAGTGTATATATACTGAGCACATGAAAGCCTGACTGTCATTTTGTAGTTCGCTGTTGAGATGTAAGCATGTTTGTATGCAAGGTCTGTCTGTTAACTAGTTTGTTCATATTTTATGATGCTGCTGTCCATCCTGATGTGTTTCTATGTATTAAAGCATCTAAACGAAATACCCCACCTGTTTGACTTCTATGTTAGAGAGGGACGAGCAACATGGCGTCAGAAGTGGCATGTCTAAAGGGCATGAAGTTAGAGGTGGCATGGCTAAATGACTTAAGGCACTTGCTTGGAACTGGTAGAATATAAGGGAGTGAATCATCCCTATAATGTGCATATTTTGCAAAACAGGTCAGAAACGAATTTCAGATATTAAAACTTCCTCAGCACTATTTCTTATTCATAAAATATAAAACAAGGCATACAGAACATTCTAAACGGTATTTATATAAACCAATATGTACTACATTGATAAAATATTCAAATTATTACAGAAAATGTTTGAAACAAAGTCCAAATTGAATAAAATGAATAAAATAAAGGGAAATGACTGCAATTTTCAATATGTGCTTGGTGAATCCATATTTTTCATTTTAATCAAAGATGTCCAAGTTATCAGAAGTGTGTAAAGTATTCGCATGTTTGCGTAGTATTAAAGTTATTTTACAGAATATAGCCATTGCAGAATATATTTCGCAAAGTACAGTATTTCAAATAGTTTATTTTGCATTTGAATGTTATTACAAGTTCACAGAACAGTTTGTTCACACATAACTACAAGGGCCATATTTTCAGTGTGTTTATGCATACTTTGTGGGCATGGCAGATGGACTTCGAAAACCCAGTGCATTTATGTTGACAGTAATATTGCTGAGAACTGGAGTGTGTTTGAGCAAGAGTATGATATTTTTCATACAGGCTGTATTTTCTGATGAAGATGACCATGCAAAGGCATTTATTCTACTTAATTTAGCTGGGTCAGAAGCCATAGAAAGGGTTTGTTCATTTGTGTATGCACCTGCTATCCATACTGGAGAGGGGGAAAACCATCATATTGTTGTACTGGCTGAGTCAAGGGAGGACCCAGAGTGCTTGAAACATAAATTTAGAGAAATGTGTAACCCCCAGACAAATGTTACTATGGAAAGGCACTTATTTTGCATACGAGATCAAAAACCTGGTGAAACTTTTGCAGCATATATAACTGACCTGAGAAATGAGGCTAAAAATTTGCTGATTTTAAGGGATGAGTTGATTAAATATAAAAGTGTGTGGTATAAAAGATGATGCTGTGAGAAGCATATTTTTTGTGACAATGATTTAACTTTGAATAAGGCCATTGAGATTTGTCAGAATATATGATCTCACAGAAAAGTATACAAATATGCTTACAAATGAGAATAGCTCTAGAAGGCACAGTGATAAAGCTCATGTTGATAGTATGCAGCATGTGGTTAAAAGAAACAGGCCCAAGCACAAAGCATCAACTGTAACTGCTGCAGGACTCACTGGTAAACCCTAGAACTTTCCATCAAATTCCAGAGTTCACACAGTCTCAGTGAAGCATAAGAGTGAGTCAGCAAACTCAAAGCATGGGCCCCAACCCAGTTTCATTGCCAAATGTAGTAATTGTGGTTGAAGTCATGAATCTAAAAGGAAAAAATAAATGTTTAGCTTTTGATCAACAATGCCACAAATGCAATAAGTTGAATAATTTCAATAGGTTTTGTAAATCAAAAGGCCCACATTCTTTTATTAAAATATAGCATTTTAAGAAACAAGTTGATCAATTAGAAGGCCGCGACCCTACTCTTTATGTTGATGGTGTGTCAGTGCTTCATGAAAAAGTTAATGCAGTAGGTTTAAGGGCAAAGAATGAAGTATTTTGTACTGTATGGATAAATAGCAAACCCAAAGAGCTCAAAGTTGACGCAGGTTCCAAGTGCAATGTTATGTCAGCAGAAACATTTGCTAGAGTGTGTCATAGTGAAAGGCTTGTTTTGTTAAGGTGTGTTAAGCTTGCTGCTTATGGAGGTGAAGAAATTCAAACTGAAGGCTCAGTAGTGCTTTCATGTTACTCTGCTGGAAGAAGCTACAACTTATTATTTTATGTGTTCAACAGGCACATCCAGTCATTATTAGGGCTCAGAGACAGTTTGAAGGAAGTCCATCAAGTTAGCTTAAAAGATCACTACTCTAATTTCACCCAGTACTTTTTTACAACCTATGATGATCTTTTCTAAGACAAACTAGGCACATTTTCAGTTGTGTACTCCATGAAGTTAGACCCAGAAGTCAGTCCAGTTATCAGGCCAACCAATAGCCATGCAGGACAGAGTAAAAGCCAAGCTAGATAAAATGGTGCGACAAGTTGTTATTTGTCCAGTTCCAACTCCAACTGAGTGGGAATCTTTCATGGTGGTAGCTCATAAGGAAAGCTCAGATTTTATTTATTTATTATTTTTATTTACATTTGTTTACTGGGAAATTTCGACTGGACGCAGGTCCTTTTTCATCGGATGCCCGGGGAGAAAAGCTCCACATCATATAAATAATAAATAGAGATACAAAGTTGCAGCAATAGTAAACAACATTACAGGTTGTTAGCTTTAATACAATAACAAGATATTGATTATCAACAGCATATATAGTAAATTTTGCAAGTTAAGATAGTTTTTTGTCGTTTATAATATTAGTAACAAAGTTTTCAGACAAGATGTTAAAGTATGTAAAGACAACTAGCTATTTCTGACTGTGGTAAGTAGTGGTGGTAGTATAGTTGGGTTAAGAGTTTATGTGGGGGGGGGGCATCAGAACATGTATTGACCCATAAGATTTGAACAAAGTGCTAAAAAGATCAACCTGTTGACTATGCGTCGGGAACTCTTACCCAAACTGAGATGCAGTATGCCCAGATTGAGAGAGAGCTTTTGACAATTGTGTTTGCATGTTTGAAGTTCCATGATTATGTTTATGGTAGACTTTGTGATGTCCATGCACTGGCCAGTAATTAAGGAGCCTCAATCCTCACCACAACACCAGTGAAGGGCATCCACATAGGGAAGGATAAAAAATACACACACAGTAAAGTACAATTTCCCTTAAGAGCACACAGAGATCACAGTCAGTCTGGGGCTGGTTTCTCCCTTTCTCTCCAGATCCCCAATAAGACTCTCCACTGGCACAGTTATAGGGTCCAGATCTCAGCCTATTGGGCAAGCTAAAACCTCCAGCACCCTCTCTATCCAACCAGTGCTTTGTGTCCCTGCCCAAGTAGCTGACACACACACACTTTGAGATAAGGGTTATATACAACCACACATACACTCCTGGGGAAGGCTGGCCCAGGTTCTCCAGCTGTGCCCCTTTTACCCAGACTATACAGTAAAAATCACTGCCAACACCCACTAATATTTATCAGCTACTAAAAGGCCCTTATGAAAGGGTGTCCAATTATAGTGTGCAATATTATTATCCAAATGGTAAGTGCAACTGAATGGTCAAAGCTTATTTGGAGTGGCTTTGTACAGTATCACTATATATGCAATGTACTCTAGAGCTTTAATTATCTCTACCAAAACAGCCACAGTTGAAAGGTTTCCAAATATTTAATAATAAATAATAAAAACACCAGACAATAGTTCTTGTCTTGATACAGTAGAATAGTTCTGGCATCAGTAAAGAAAAACAATTAGTCTAATCTTCCTATTTCCTAGCTATATCTAAGAGAAAACACAGTTCTAAAATAAACTTGCATAGAGAGCACAGACAGAGTGCTGGTGAGTTGGATGTTCTCAAGACAAATGCAAAAAGCTCTGAGTCTCTCTCTCGTTAAATTGATAACACAGTACCACTGCCTCATTTCAGATTACATCATTTCTCCCTGGTTCCCAGGCTAACAGAAACTCTACATTTACATTGCTTTGATCTTGTACCTGGTCAGGAAGCTGCAGCAATAAAAGACATTATACATGCAAAGTCTAGCAATTAACTCTAGTCTCCAAAACAAAAGCAAGAATTCCTTCATCCAGACATCTCGGCTCCAGGTTTTGTGATCAAACAATTACACAATGCTTGACTTATCAGCTTTATTACAGCAGAGTGCACTGTTATATTTTTGCAGTTCCACATTTAACACCATTTTCTTCCATTTAAGAGAACAAGCATTAATATTTACAAATGACAGAATTATCTACAAAATCCTATCTAGCTAGGCTGGCAGCCTCCACATATCTTCACAGACCTATCCAGATTAAAACAAACCACTAACCTCTAGTTTCTATCATGAGAAAACCTATGCATTCAGCTCCAGCCAGCCTGTGATGTATGATGCTGAGATTGCAAAAGTATAATTTCAATATTGTCTACAAGAAAAACTTCTTTATCTTGCTGATACGTTATCCAGATGGCCCAGATACTCCACAGAACAGCATAAGAATGACGACATTGATTTTGAAGTTGTGGAAGTGAAAATTTTCTCTTCCACATGTCTTAATGAGCTGAGAGATCACACAGCCACAGATCCAGTTTTACAGAGGCTAAACCACTTTATTCAAGGATGGACATCAAAGCAATCTGGTATACCTCAAGAAGTGCAACCTTATTTTCCATACAGAAATGAGATTTTGTCTGAAAAAGGTATCATTATGAAAGGTCCAAGAGTAATTGTTCCAAAGTCCTTGCAACAGGAGTTCATTACCGTCTTACATTGTGGTCACCCAGGAACCAACTCTACCAAAAAAGGGCGAGAGAACTAATATTTTGGCCTTCTATGTCACAAGACATTGAGAGAGCACTTTCATATTATTCCGTGTATAATAGTACTAAGCCACATCAATAGAAGGAACCACTTCAGCTAAACCAGATTCCAGAACTACTTTGGTTGACAGTAGCCACCGGCATCTTTGAGTGAAATAGTCAACATTATCTGGTGTTACTAGACTCTTACTCCAATTGGTTTGAGAGTGACCTACTTCCTAATCTAGCATCATTACTAATATGAAGCATCATTTTGCAGTCCATGGTAGTCTGCACAAAGTTATGTCTGACAGTGGCATGCAGTCTACAAGCCAATGGTTCAAAAGATTTGCTGAAGAATGGGACTTTACTCATATCATGAGTAGCTCTGAGTACATGCAGTGAAATGGTTTGGCAGAAAGTTCAGTTCATAGTACAAAACAGTTACTAGAGAAGTCAAAATGAGACAATAGTGATGTTTTTCTGAATCTCTCAAATCTCCGAAATGTTCCTCATGATAATCATCTTTGTTCACCTGCTCAGAGACTTCTGTCGAGACAAACCATAACCACATTTTCAATCAGTAGTCAATTTGTTGGTTCCATGTATGAAGAACAACAGGTCAGTGAAAACCAATCTATTGGAGAAGCGCTTAACCCAGAAGTCCTACTATGATAAAACCAGTAAACTGCTCAATCCATTACGAGAATGAGAAGTGGAAAGGATGCAAACATCCAAAGGTTATGACCAGATTGGTGGTGTGAAGAGTATTTGCCCACATCTGAGATCATACATTGTGGAATCATAAGGAGCAGACTTTAGGTGGAATCAGAAACATTTAATAGTCCAAGCCTCAACCACAACACATAGCCTATGAGAAAGACTCTCTATCTCAGAGTGAGTTGTCCAGTGTTCCAATTCCAGAGGAGGTTCCAGTGGACATTCCCAATCCTGTGACATATCCAGAACTTCCTGATAAGAGTTATTCACCAAAAAGTGTCCATGTTGTTAAATTTAGTCTAGATTTTTATGTTACAAGAGACATTCACATCTCTAAACCCTGTAACAGATACAAGGCAACTTGGACATGAACATAGTGTTTTGTTTCTAATGTCTATAATAATGCATGTCTAACTCTAATGTTGTTTTTACAAAGGGCAATCTTTTTAAGAAGGAGGATGTAGATTAATGTGTGTGAATATACCTGTAAGAAGCTATACAAGGGCTTGCACAAGTTTATAAATACTGAGCACATGCAAGCCTGACTGCCATTTTGCAGTTAGCTGTTAAGATGTAAGCATGTATGTATGTAAGGTCTGTCTGTTAACTAGTTCATTTGTATTTTGCGATGCTGCTATCCATCCTGATGTGTTTCTATGTATTAAAGCATCTAAATGAAATACCCTGCCTGCTTGTCTTCTATGATAGAGAGTGATGAGCTACATTAGGGATCTCAAGAAAGGTATTGAACTGGGAGAGGTCCAAAATAGGTCTCCAAGTGCTCTTTTTCTGAGGAACCAAGATCATCTTGGAATAAAAACCCTGTCCCACTTGGGAAGGGGGGACAGGTTGACTGGTCCTTTGGTTCATCAGGGACCCTAGAAACTCCAGGAAAAGAGGAAGTTGCTCTAGAAGAGGTTGAGGAATCCTAGAAAAAGGAGATAGAGATTTCCATAACATGAAGTAACCCCGGCAGATGATAGAAAGAGCCCAAAGATCTGAAGTGATGAGATACCAGTTTGAAAGACAAAGGGAGAACCAAAGGGACAAAGGAACCTGATCTAAAGACAGAGGGCAAATTGTCAAAGAGAATCAGGATCACCAGATAAAGGAGGCTTCTGGGCCACAGAAATCTGAGAAGCCTTAGCAGAGTGGGCCTGCATCCTACCTTTCCTGCACTTAGAGGCCTGGTGGAGTTACCTACAAACAAAAGTAGATCTAAAAGGATAATCCCTCTGGAACTTAGGGATAGGAGAGACAAAAATATGTTTAAGGTCTTGCAAGACTTTGCCTTTCTCTTGAAGAGACTTAAACAAGTCAACAGCAGCAGTCCCAAAAATATGAGTATTATCCAAAGGAGCATCCAACAACTCGGCCTTAATGTCCTCAGCAAGAGACTGGAGACAAAACAAAGAATAAAACCTCATGATTGACCCAAAAGCCACAGCCCTAGAAGAGGCATCAGCAGCATCATAGCTCCACTTAACAGAGTGGCAAGCCACTTGAGAAGCAGAACCTAAAACAGATGAAGCAGAGGATCTGCCTTCAGAATCAGTGAGCACAAGGATAACCTGACAATACTGAGCAATCAAGGCCAGAGCATACCTGGTCATGTGTGTCTGGTAATTCATAGTCCTAATGGCCACAGTAGAAGAGTGTAAGTTTTCTTGCCAATCCTTTCCATTGCCCTGCTATCCTTATCAGAAGGCAAATGTTTAGAAGAGGGCAAACATTTAGGTTTGTCAGAAGAGACTGACACCACAGCAGGATCAGCAAAAGGAGATTTAAATAAAAATAGACAAATCTTAGGAACACTATAGAACCTATCAGGTTTCTTACGAGCAGAAGGCTGAGAATCAGTAGCCTTGGAAGCGGCAATAAAAGCATCTAATAGCTCAGTCAACACAGAAGTAACTGCTGATGGTTTATGAGTATCCACCTGAAGCAACTCATAATATCTTCTCTGAATATCCAACACTTGAGAAGAATCCCAATTAAAGAATTCCATCATCCTAGCAATTGTATCCCAAAGGACAATTCCGCGTAAGGAGACTCAGGGTTAACGGACTCCTTTTCATCAGAACCGTAAGCCAAAGGCGAAGGCATCTGTGAGGAATCTTCATCCAAGGAATCTGGTTCCATAAATCATTTAGAATGGGTAGAGGTCCAAGGAGGAGCAGGTACAGAAAACCCTTGAGGAGGCTTTACGACCATTAAGCCAGACAATAACTCCTGCCATTCCCTTTGAGGATCCATAGGACAGGCTGAAACATGCTTCAGTTTTTGTCTTTTCTTATTGGGGACATCAGCCCTAACAAATACTGGAGGTTTTGACCCTTGACATGATTCAAGAAGAGAAGCCAGAACTTCCTCCCTGACAAATATTTGAGGCATCCATCTAGTACCCTCTGAAGCAATCAACCCGCAGTTCCCCTTTAACATTTGGAACAGACACCTGCAAAGCCTCAGAGAGCATGCAAAAAGATGGATCCATGCTGGCCTCTGGTGGGGTTGCAGCAGAGGGATCCGACATAAACAACAAATGACCTACAGAGCTATTACCTTCTTCTAAAGAGTCATCTGGTGGAGACTGGACAGCTAAAGAATCTGGCTGAGACTTCTTGACCTTCTTCTTACCTAGCATGAATATCTCGGTGTTAAAGGATTCCACCATGGTACCCTGGGCTAACTGTCTAGGCTAATGGCTTTAAAAATAAATGGCCCAGGAAGGCAAATGGCTTCTAAGTATCTTCGGCACAGAAATTCCTTACAGATATTACAAGAGGTATGGTTGTGGGAAGCACCCAAACAAAAAAGACTGTTTTTGATGATCCTTATGGAGAATCTGCCTCCTACACTGACATTTTCCCCTCTTGGATGACATGAACTCCAGGTAATGATAAAAATAAGTCCAAGAAAATAAATTGAAAAATAAAAAGAAAAATGCAAATAACCCCAACTGGGCACTTACCTGGTGTTGCTAAATAGTCAGTACAACGACAAAATGTTCAAACCAACTGGCAACAATGATGTTTGAAATGGCCATATAAGAAGATCTGGATAATTGTGTCAATATGTCACTTTTGTGCCCTATATTCTGTGCAGGGAACATGGCTGAGATGTATGATGCAAACAGGATCTCTTTTAAGCTTATCATTATTGGCCGAGTGATGGAAGCACAGGGCAGGACAACCCTTTTTTAATGAATACTTTAACAGTGATATAGAAGGACATCTGCTTTACACCTGCATTTGGGCTAGATGTTTGCTCTGCTTATTTCCAAATGAACTGCATCTAGCACTGCTTCTACTCATGTAACTGTCTGTTCTCTTCCAACACTAGGGCTGCTGTCTGCTAGGTAGGGGTTTCTCAACAATGAGGAAGGTCTATCCACACCTCTTCAACTGTACAGAAGTTTGCAGAATGTCCAGAGCTGTATTTCCCAGGGCCAGCCTTAAGCCAGTTGGATCTATATGGCTCAACAGGGCCCTGCACTAGGCTGGCTATAACAGGGTTATTATACCTTACATAGCCCAGAGACTTCCCTATGAGACTACTGATTAGTGCATCATAAGTCATGTAAGGGGAGTGGACAACATTTCCAGCAACACATTGCACTAGCTGTAGTCCAGTATTGTTAGTATGTGCTTAACAGAAGGTGTTAGGTGTTCATGCTTACATAACAGTCAGGTGATGTTGTGGAGTACTCAAAAGGTTTTCAGCCCAAAACTTCTCAGAATAACCATCTGGGTTTGTGCTTCACTCCAGTTAGTTTGGAAATAGTAAAAGAAGGCATATTTTCAAAACTGATACAAAGCTATTATGTTTTATTTTGCTTCTTTTGTTTACATGGAGTATATGTTTAGTTTCCATCTGAATACAATTACAAGAAATAACTGTGGAATAGTCTGACTCAGAGAGTATGAAGACAAAGTGTCTATATTAGAATACCGAACATTCAAAATGCCGAGTGTTCTAATATCGAACCCTAGCAATCGAAAAAAAACATTGAACATTCGGAACAGTGAATTTTTTCCTAGGGAAAAAATTTGCTGTTCCAAAACACATACAACACAAGCACACCAAACAATCAGCAATCCACACACATACACCTAAACTCTTACACCTAACCCTGCACTAAACTATACATACACTACTAACTATCCACTTACCTTAACCCAAACCCTAACCCTAAGGTCCATCAGTATCGCACTGTCACCTCATCCGCTCCTTAACCCTAACTCACCTAACCCGCCCTAACCCACACGTCCACACAATCGCACACTTACCTGAACCCGACACGTAACTTTTCACCAGAGCGCTGAAAATACCGAAGCAACAGAAACGGACGACTGAATTCTTTCCCTAAGAAAGAATTTGGTTTCCTGTTTCTTCGATATTTTCAGCGTTCGCTGAAAATGGGTCGATATTAGAGCACTCGACATGTTCGGTGTTCTAATATAGACCCAAGACAAACACTAGTAAGCATAAAAAATAGTTAACAGATACGTGTTGTGAGGGAACTTCTGATATTTAAGGCTTGTAACAGAATGTTACCAGTTCAACCATAATGGAAAAAAATGCTATAGTCAACGTTAGGAGCAAAATAATGCAATAAACACGAAACATGATGGGCATAAAAATGATTCACTTGGCTAAAAATTGGAAAACAGTAACATAATCATTTTGACTCAGACGTACTACAGGGGTATCACAGTTTGATGCATATGCAAAATTGAAGGCAGGTAGAAATTTAAAGCTAAAAATAGTTGGACTGGAATATGGGGAAAGTGTATTACAGAAAACTGAGCAAGCTGCAGGGTTTTACCTGTCTTCCCTACATCCATGTGGGTTTCCTTATGGCTTTCTGATTTCCCGTCACCTAACAAAATGTGGTAATGGGTGACTAAATTATCCCTGAACGTAGTCCTTACTGTTGCCCTTGTGACATTGGATATGGCTGGAAAAGATCTGTATTTATCAGTCCATGTACCAAATTTAACAAATAAATAAAAATAAACTTTCAGAAGTAAGGTGGTATGTCAGCTATGCCATTTCCAAGGACAGGCTGAATATTATTACTATTATTCATGCTGTGGTGCCTTTGGAAGTTTAACAGTTTTATGTAGTTTTATGGAAATATACTGTAACAGGTTACTTGAATGAACTGGGCAAGGAACTCAAACTACTAAGAGCAAGTTGTTGTGTCTTTCGGCTTTTCCCGGTTAGGGGTTGCCACAGCAGAACTCCGGTCCACTAATGATTGGCAGTAGATTTTTACATGCCGAGTTGCCAGCTCTGATGCACAACCTTTAACGAAGGTATGCCCATTCACGCATGTCTCCATGCAGAAGGTGCTCTAGCTGAGAATCGAACCGGACAGCGTCTTACTGTGAGGCGACAACGCTACCGCAGCACCACCTTCGCAGTCAGATTGGAAAAAGGAAGAAAATGGTAATACGAGGCATGAATGTATAATGGAGATTAGAAAATCTTCATACTCTTTTTGCCCCCCCATTCTTCCCTACAACCATTAAGTGCAAACCCACCTATTTATTTGTCCAGTACTTTCTATCACCAGAGGACATTGGGCATGGGAAGCAAGGGTCGAGATTTGTGAAGATTTTACCAGGTTTCATGTTTCAGAATGAGCCTATATCTTAGTAGCATGGTATACTCAGTGCTGTCTGCAACACCTCCCAATGACACATGAGTATGTAGAGTACTTAACTTACAAAAACTTTTTTTAATAATTTATTTAAAATTTGTTAACCAAGGTAAAGCACTGAATCTCTTACACCATTTTCAGTTTCTGCAATAGCAGAAACATAGTCAAGTAAACAATAAATTTTAATCAAAATCAATTCATTGGTAGTAACGCAAGGGCAAGCATATAGACTAGTATGAGTCAGGATAATATGTAATATAAAAAAAGACAATTAGCAACCTAGCTTTTTACCAACATGTGTCTAAGGTTTTAAGAAAATCTTTCTATGTTACTGAACTTATAAGCAATGGCATGGCATCTAGGTCCGGACAGGTCATCATACCATTGTACTCAGCCCTCAACAGGCCCACCAAAGAGTATAATGCCCCCTTCAGTATATACCTCACCAGACACATGCAGCAACTGGAATGTTCACAAAGGTTCCTTACGAAAAGAATGTCCTACACTGATCACCTCAAAGCCCTGTCTCTTTACTCAGTATCATACAGACTTCTGAGACGTGATCTTTGCCTAGCATACAAGACATCCCTGGAACCCGTTTTGATGAATATTTCACACATCTACAAAACAGACAGCATCAGAATTGTAGATTAGAGTGTGTGATGTACCTTTAAGAAGCACTCCAGTCAATGGACACATGCATATAAGTACTGAGCACGTGCAACGAAAAGTGCCATTTTGAGTGAGCAGCCAAAGTGAATGCATGCATGTGTGTAGTAGTCAGTCAGTTCGTTTAAGTTTAATGTTCCTACCATCCATCATGATGTCTGTGTGTAATAAACTACTTAAATGAGCACCCAAGCCTCATTGTCTTATTCAGATACACAAGACGAGTGACATGGTGTAAGAATGGGATCCAGAGTCAAAACCATGAGGCACACAGAAATGAGGAATATACAGGAGTGGATCATCCCTACTGCTCAAATAACTCGCAAACAGGTCAGAAATGATTCCAGGTAGTAAAACTTATTTAAATGATTTTTTTTCACAATGAATATAAAACGAAGCACTCGGAATGCTCAAAATGAATTTCTAATTAAATGAAATGTCCGAAACTGTAACATATTTATAAAAATATTAGAAATAATTCTGGAAACATTTGAAACAGTATCTGAAATGCATAAAATGTATAAAAAAAGGGGAAATGACTGTATTTTTTGCAATGTACAACTTTTTCAAAATATCCAAAGTGTGCAAAGTGTTGGCAAGTGTGTGCACTTATTTTGCAAAGTATAGTCATTTCAAGGACTATTTTGCAAAGTACAGTTTTTCAAAGAGATTATTGTGCAATCTGGTGTGTGTGCATGTTTGTACATAATTACAAGGGCCAGGAGTGCATTGTGTTTAACTGTAATTTGTTGGCATGTCAGAAGGCTTTTGCAGAGCAAGTTCGCTTGTGTTTGATAACAATATTGCAGAAAATTAGAGAGTGAGCAAGAGTACGATATTTTCATACAGGCTGCTTTTTCTGATAAAGACACACATACAATGGCATTTATTCTGCTTACTTTATCTGGCTCAAAAGCCGTTAAAAGAGAGTGTTCACTTGTGTATGCACCTGCTGTGCTCACAGGGGAGGGAGTAGACCGCCATATTGTGGTACCAGCTGAAATGCGGGAAGAATGTTCATCGTGTTTCACTGTTGCAGTCATCACTTTAGGGTTCTCCCCTGCCGGCAGGCAGCCCTCGGTCGGCCAGAATCCCAAAGTCTGGGTCGGCGTTGACTGCTCAGCCATGCTCCCTGACGTCAGTGCGCCAGGAGTACAAAGCTGGCAGCCGACACCATGTTCTCCAGTCTTTCTTGCCTTGCGGTGAAAGCAGTTCGCAAGTGCCGGTCGGCTGACTCCTGACAATTTTTTTTTTACGTACTTCAGTCCGAAGACTTTATTCTTCTACTCAAAGCTAAGTAACCCCGTTGGGGAAACTTTTTTCTTGCTCCAGTCCGATGTCAGAAAAAGTTAATAATTGTATTTCTTGTGGGAAGCAAATACCTCATAAGGATTTCCATTCTTACTGTATTCCTTGCTTAGGCCCTGACCACGACGTAGCTAGTTGTCGGTTTTGTGCTAGATTTAATCAACGTATAATTAAACGAAGGTACGATTTTGCTTTTCATTGTTTCGGTAGGCAATTTAATTACAAAATGTCGTCGGACACACTTCTGACTACTGGAGTTCACAAACGACGCAAGGATAAAGACAGGCCTCCGAGGTTTGAGTGCTTAAAATGTAAATTTAGAAAAATGTGTAATCCCCAAATGAGCATTACAATGGAAAGGCACTTATTTTACACAAGAGATCAAAAGTCTGATGAAACTTTTGCAACATATATAAGCAAATTGAGAAATAAATTAAAAACGTGCAGATTTGGTGATTTGAGAGATGAGTTGATAAAAGATAGGGTTGTGTGTGATATTAATAATGACACAGGAAGAAAGATTTTGCTTTGAGACAGTGATTTAATTTTAAAGAAGGCCATTGAGATATATCAGATATACAAACTTACAGGAAGGCACACAAATATGCTTACAAATGAGAAAAGCATGCACATGGCTTCTTCTAGTGCTAATGTAGATAGCATGCAGCACGAGGTTAAAAGATACAGGTCAAAGGGTGGGACAGCCACAGCCCGAGCTCCAACAAAGCCCAGAGCAGCTTCAATAAGGCTTAAGGTATATGCAGCAAAGCACAGGAGTGACTCAGCAAAACCTGTAGCTAGCCTCATAGTCAACTGTCGTAATTTTGGTGGTAACCATGAGCCCAGATGAGAGAAGTGCTTAGCTTTTGGTCAGGAGTGCCATTCTTGCAATAAATGGAATCATTTCAAAAGTTTTTTATAAATCAAAAAAGGGACATTCTTTTATTAAAAAAGAGCATTCAAAGAGGTAAATTGATCAACTGGAAAGCTGCAACCCTACTTTTTATGTTGATGCTATGTCTGTACTTGGTGAAACAGCCAATGCAGTAGATTTATGGGCAAAGAATGAGATCTTTTGTGCTATTCGGATTAATGGGAGACCCATAGAGCTCAAAGTAGATACTGGTTCAAATTGCAATATTATATCAGCAGAAATGTTTGC
Organism: Protopterus annectens; assembly: GCF_019279795.1. Taxonomy (NCBI): domain Eukaryota; kingdom Metazoa; phylum Chordata; order Ceratodontiformes; family Protopteridae; genus Protopterus; species Protopterus annectens. The sequence continues at coordinate 134,492,392 of NC_056740.1, forward strand.
TAGAGTAAAAGCTGCAGAACAACTTGATATGGCAAAGTGTGAGAAGTTTGCTGCTTATGGTGGTGAAGAAATTCAAACCAAAGGCTCAGTAGTGCTTTCATGTTACTTGCTGGGAACAACTATGACTTACACTTTTACATAATCAAGAGACGAGTGCAGTCATTATTAGGTCTCGGAGACGGTTTGAAAATGGGACTGCTTTCATTTAACAAAGAGGTCCACCATGTAAGCTTGAATGGTAACAGCTCAAATTCTGCTCAGATTATTTTTTCTGAGTGTGCTGATATTTTTGCAGACAAATTAGGCAAACTCCCAGTTGTGTACTCCATGAAGTTAGACCATGAGGTCAGTCCAGTTATCGGACTAGCATGGAAAGTTCCAGTAGTTCTGCAGAACAGAGTCAAGGCTGAGCTAGATAATATGGTACAGCTAGGAGTAATTTGTCCAGTAGAAGAACCAACTGAATGGGTAACCTCCATGGTAGTAACTCGTAAGAAAAGCTCAGATGATATTAGAATATGCATTGATCCAAGAAACTTGAACAAAACATTAAAAATATCTCATCATCCTATGCGCACAGTTGAGGAGGTAGCTGTCCTCATGCCAAATGTCACTGTTTTTTCTGTCTTGGATGCAAAAAGTTTATTTTGGCATATGTTGCTTGATGAAAAATGTTCATTGCTTACCACATTCAGTACACCATTTGGAAGGTACAGATTTCTGAGCATGCCATTTGGAATAAATTCTGCCAGTGACGTCTTTCAACGTGTGGTGGAACAAATTTTTTCTCGGTATACATGTGATATAATAGTAGATGATATTCTTGCAGGAGGCAATGGTGAAGTCGAACATGATAGTAACCTCAAGAAAGTTCTGGAAAGAGCTTGTGAAGTGAATCTTAAGCTGAATCCCATATATGTAAATTCAGGCTATGAGAAGTTACTTATGTGGGTCATTTGTTTACCATTTTAGGTTTATGGCCAGATCCTTCCAAACAAACAGCAATTCTCGAGGTGCCAACTCCAGATAATGTCCAAGCCTTATAATGTTTTTTCTTGGCATGGTCAACTATTCAGGCAACTTCATTCCAGGCATGCTAAGAGAACTGACACACAAAGATGTAACCTGGTCCTGGTCAGAATAACACCAAAGAGTATCTGATGTCCTGAAACAGAAAATTGCCAGCCCACCTAATTTATGGTACTATGATGGTCACAAACCAGATACTATTTCCTGTGATGCTTCGAAGGTTGGTCTATGTGCAGTCATGCTTCAAGTGCATTTACTATTTTGAGGGTCTATATCATAATGTTAAACTAACAAAAGTTCGATCATTGTAATATCGAACCCTAAAGTCCAAAACCCAACAAAACCAAAAACACGGAACAGCAATTTTTTTCTCAGGGAAAAAAAATCACTGTTCTGTGACAAAAAATAAAACAAACGTAACCTTAAACTTAAACTATAGTGGGTGAGCTTTGCCCCATACCCCCCAATGTGGTGTTAGTAGACTCTTATTCATATTGGTTCCAGATTGACTTATTTCCTAACTCAACGTCCAATACTGTCATTGCTAAGTTGAAGAGACATTTTTCTGTCCATGGTAGTTTGCACAGAGTTATTTCTGACTGATGCACAGTTTACAAGTCAGCAGTACAAGAAATTTGCTGAAACATGGGACTTTGTTCATATTACGAGTAGTCCTGAATACCCGTCAAATGGCTTGGCTGAACGTACAGTTCAAAGTGCAAAACAGCTGTTGGAGAAATCCAAACGTGACAATATTGAAACATGTCTTGTGATGATCATCTTGGTTCACTTGCCCAGAGACTTATGTCGAGACAAACTAGGACTACATTACCAGTCAGTAGCAATTTATTGGTTCCATGTACTATAAACAGCAAAGCAGTAAAAGCACAACTCTTGAAAAAGTGTTTGTCCCAGCAAACCATTCAATCCATTAAAAGAAGGGGAGATAGTGAAGATGGAGACAACAAAAGGTTTGATTCAATCAGATTTGTGAAAAGTTTGTGTCAAGAACCAAGACTGTACATCATGGAATCCCAAGGAATGGAATTTAGGTGGAATTGGAAGCATTTATTACTGGTGTCTGAGCCAGTGTTACAGCCTCTTGTCTGTAATAAAGACTCTAATTTTCAGAGTGACTTGTCCAATGTTCCTGTTCCAGAGGACATTCCATCAATAATCCCTGTTCCTGAGAATATCCATGAGAGTCCAGAAGCAGAACATTCCCCAGTGACTGTCCTTATCGCTAAACCCAGTCCTAACTATTACATTACAAGGTCAGGTTGCATTTCCAGATCTAGTTCCAGATACATGGCAACCTGGACATGACTGCTGTTTTGTTTGTTATTGCCTATATAATTTGCATGCCATTGTCAATACGATATAGATTAAAGTGTGTGATAAACCTTTATGAAACACTCCAGTCAGTGGACACGTGCATATAAGTACTGAGCACGTGCAACCAAGATTGCCATTTTGAGTGAGCAGCCAGAGTGAAAGCATGCATGCGTGTGTAGTAGTCAGTCAGTTAGATTGTTTAAGTTTAATGTTCCTGCCATCTATCCTGATGTATTTGTGTGTAATGAACTACTTAAACACCCAAGCCTCATTGTCTTATTCAGATGCACAAGACGAGCGACAAGAACTACTCTATTAAAAGACCTAAATTTTACTTGCAATATAAATATGACATGTTGGAGACACACATATGTTTCTTGGAGAATTCCCATTCTCTGAACAGTCTCCCAGTACATGTAAAGCAGAGTTACTCCCTATTCCAGTTTCAGTGCAACTTGGACTAATGGATGTGTAATCCAAAATTCACCCCTGGTTTGGCTCCTAAGATTTTGACTGACACAGGTAGTCAGTAAATCCATCCTATAAGTCAAATATAAATCAAATTTGTGCATCACATATGGGTTGCATGGTTAGGCTTTTAAGGGTCCTAATGGTCGTTAGCCTATTATTTACCTACAAACCTATGAACCTAAAATAATTCAGTCAGTAAAATAGGTAAGAAGAATACTTTGTACAATGTCATACCATCATATAATATAATGTTTCTATGTAGATGGCTAAACTAATATACAAAGAACAATGTATTTAATTTACAGTATGCACTATTGTTGGGCATGGGATGTGAAGGATAGTAAATGCATGAATCCGAAGAGAAAGGAGGGAGACAGAAAACAGAGGAAAGAGTTTGTGGGGGAGGGAAACAAAGAGAAAGCTATATATTACCCAGGTAAAGGAGATCTGGCAGTACTACAGATGTTTGGGAACATATTTACTTGCAAGCCAGCGTGATAAAATATATGCTAATGAATAAATATACTGTTTTATTTTCAATGCACAGTAATAGCATGTATTCCTGATACCTAATCAGAGATTCTCTTACAATAAGCTAGCAAGTGGAGATAAAGTTGGGGTGGTTGACGTGGGAGAGTGTCAGCTGAGGAGCCCCACCAAAATGGCCCAAATTGAGCCCCTTAATTGCTAAGGCCAGCTCTGGTGCCCCATATTGGTCTACTGCGTATGCAGTTTGTGGCTTTCTGACAAATCACTGAGAACAGAAGCGTGCACACACTGTAGCACAGCATGCCAAATCTTGCCACATTGTGAAGTATAAGTGATCCAAAAGTTTTGAAATATGGATGTAAATGGAGACATAATACTGTTAAAGTGAATTTTTCTAAATAAAAATCAGTTAATTTAGATAACTATGCTTCTTTGCTATTCTGAGCTTTTTTTTTTTGAGCAACTTTGTTATATTTGCCAGAACAGATTTACTTAATGAAATAATTAACCAAGCAATAATGCCCAACAGGGTGTGTGTTATTATCGTAGCCTATTCTTCACTTCCTACAGGCTACTTTATCATATACTACCAGACACCAAATAATAAGCCAACTGTAATGACATCTTATAATTCTCTTATCCCACTATTCCACTCAAGAAACTATATATTTACTGCAGCAGTGCTTTGTTTTTCTACAAAATTATAACTTTTTACCTAAAAATATTTATTGCGCCTGCTTAAATCTTAGTTGTCTCCAAAGTGAAACCTAAAAATTGTATTGTAAATGCTTACTCTTTGTTTTGTCTTGAACCCACACATGACTGAAATTTTAAACTGCTGTAATCTTTTTGTTACCACTGTTTTAAAACTTTGTCTTTAACCTACAAATGATTGAAATTGTAAACTGCTGTAATCTTTTTTGTAAACTTTGTTTTGGAGCTTTTCTCCCCAGGACTCCATTGAAAACGGGTTGTTATTGGCCCAATGGACTATCTTGGTAAACCAAATGCAAATAAATAATATACAAATAAGTAAATAAATAGTGTCAAAGGCCATGACCATGTCCAGATAGGCCGTATGCATAGATTTGCCTTCGTCGAGAGTTTTGCTGACCATCTCAAAGAAGTCCACTAAGTTCAAGATGCAGGATCTCCCTTTAATGAAGCCAAACTGGGTCAGGTTGAGCATTTGGAGGTCTCCTAAATCTTTGTTGATAAGGTCCATGATTATTCTTTCCATAGCCTTTCAGATCAGGCTGGCCAGGCTTAGGGGTCTATAGTTCTCGGGGTCTGTGAAGACACCTCCTTTATGTAACGGGATGACAGTTGCTGTTTTCCAATCAGCAGGTACAAAACCAGTGCCTAGACTGTGGTTGAAAAGAGTACCTAGCAGTGCAGCTAGTTCCTGTTTCAATACATTTAGAACACAGGCTGTAAGATTATCAGGGCCCATAAAGGCTGTGTTTTTGGCTTCGTTGAGAGAGTATTTACGACCTGCACCTTGGAGATACAAGGTGGATGGCAGGTGGCAGGGATGCTTTTGGGGATATGTGATGGGGACAGGGCAGAGAAGTTTCACTGACTCTGTCAGGTAGCAGGTTGGCTATTTCTGTAGGTTCAGTATATGTTGTGCTATTAACAACCAGCTCTGTGCAGATCTGAGTTTTTCCTTTGGGTTTCTGATATAGGAAAAGAAGGCCTTATGGTTATCCTAAGCGAAGGAGACTAATTTGGATTCATAGTTAGTTTTAGAATGTTTTATGAGGTGTTTTATTTGCTTGTATAAACTGAGTAGGGAATGCTTCCAGTTCAGAGACAGTTTCTTCCTGCCCTTGGACAGCAATTTCTTTCTCTTATTGTATAACCTATTAATGGCAGATGTTCATTAGGCAGGCGTGCTCTTTTCTGAGGATCTTGTTTTAGTATACTGGGTGACATTCAGAGCTCTGGGGCCACACTGCCACATTGTAGTATTCTGTTTTTTCCTTGCTAATTGAGGATTTTTAGAATACCATATAACCACTATCAACATTTTCTGTATTCAAATAGTATCTCTGTACAAGCTTAAAGTTGTGAAATGTCTACCCAAAACAGGAACTTGGGTAACAGAAGGATTTTTTTCCTTCTTGTCAAGAGAGTAAGATAAATTTGCTTCTATTTTTTGGAATTTACAGGTAAATTCTTGTATTAGATCTTTCAGATTGTCTTCTAACATATAATTACAACAGGGGATGAACCTGAAATTCTGATTTCCATTTTTTTAAGACTAGTCTCTTTAAAGGCCTATGATTTAATCTATAAGAGGGATTCATGAAGCTCGGCGCAAGGCCGGCGTAAGGCCTGCGCCGGCGGTGCATGGAATATCCGGCGCAGTAGCGCCATATACATATTAATGAGAGTGCACCGGAATCACAGACACGTGCGTAGTGTACGTGAGCGAATAGATGTCTAGCCG